>NW_026858788.1:0-32075 GCF_026571515.1 Ruditapes philippinarum
ACAAACAATGTAACTATGTGCAATGTAAAACATGAATAATGTAGGAGGAATTGCCACTGAAGAAGTGTTCACTATAATATTATGTATAAGGAAAAAAACAAAGGGCCATAATTAGGTCAAAAACTATCCAATCACAAAACCCCGACAATATGTGCCAGGGTGCTTGATGACAAAGCTTCTGTGAAAGTTTGAAACAAAATCCGTTGAGAAATGTAGGACGAGTTCAGCACAGAAGAATTTGTTCACTATAATTATATATTGATAATTCTGTATAACGAAAAACAAGTTACAAAGTAGACATGAAATAATATATCATATCTTTTTTTAAATTACCTCCAAAGATGATATGACCTTTGACTGCCAAATCAAGTTAAAATCATGTAAACAGGATTTTCAATGTTAATGTCACTGTGACCTTGACCTTGGAGCCAGCCATGCGGAACATGCGTTCTGCACGTCATCTTGATGTGGTAAACATTTGTCTGAAGTTTCATCAAAATTCTTCAAAGGGTTGAAGAGTTACAGAGCGGACAGGATTTTCAATGTTAATGTCACTGTGACCTTGACCTTGGAGCCAGCCATGCGGAACATGCGTTCTGCACGTCATCTTGATGTGGTAAACATTTGTCTGAAGTTTCATCAAAATTCTTCAAAGGGTTGAAGAGTTACAGAGCGGACAGGATTTTCAATGTTAATGTCACTGTGACCTTGACCTTGGAGCCAGCCATGCGGAACATGCGTTCTGCACGTCATCTTGATGTGGTAAACATTTGTCTGAAGTTTCATCAAAATTCTTCAAAGGGTTGAAGAGTTACAGAGCGGACACAATTTCGTTTGAAGCCCGCCCATCCGCCCATCCGCCCGCCATACCCCAATCTAATAACCAGGATTTTCAAAATTGAAAACCTGGTTAAAAAGAATTTATAATGAGTAAATTCACAAGTCGTGTATAAAATTTTCTGACGGTAAGAAGATGTCAAAAGATCTCATGAGTTTTACTGAAGCAGATGTCTCAATAATTTATCTTTTCATGTAAACAAGTTTTGAATGATATATATATATTTTTATTCATCCCTGTATCTATAATGTTTTGGGGGACATGTCCCTCAATATATTTATCTCTGTTGAGCTGCTACAAAATGATATGGGGGACATCTGTTGGTTTACCTAAAATATTCAGTATCATTTGGATTGTAATCTTACTCACAGGGAAATCTGTCATTATTTTATTAAATCTATATATATAATTAATATAAACAAGGGATACAAGTAGTGGCCTCACACTACTAGCATGGGTTCGTAATATGCATTCACACTTGTAAACTGTATAAAATATCCTCTATTCCATCAAAGTTATTGTAGAAGTTAATATATGAACGTTCCATTACCCAAGTTCTTATACAAACTCTTCATTAAAACCTGTAACATTGCAGGAAATAGCTTACATTTCAATGTCTACATTGGCTGTCAAGTTGTCGCCCATTTGGCAGACCTGTGTTTATGTTCAGAGTATTTTCATTGGCTGATGAAACTAACACTATTTATCACGGCTATATGCTGTTATTATCCGGATTATTATTATTCATTAGCCAATGAAATTGACAGTCACCAACAGAAGTTGGATTTACTCATGGAACATACGGGCAACATCAAAATAGAAGCCAAGAATAGAAATTATCAAAACAAACAAAAATTGTTACAATAATTTGTACCAAAAGTTCATGATTGCATCATTGATGGTGGTAACTGATTGATATTTAACCGATTACTGTACATGATTAAACTTTCTTATTTGAGCAGACATTTGCATTAGATGCCATTTTACAAGACTAATTTTACAAACGGAAAATTTTATGAACGTGTGTAAAAATTAAACATTAAAGGTTATTTTTAATTATATCTTGTCCGTGTTACAAAGTGATTCAATTATCGATTCTTTCAACAATGTCCAACAGTCAAAAGGAAAAAAACTGTTGTATACTGCGTTCTATTTACTTTTTCATGAAGTGAGCAATTTTTAGTTGCATCCTTTGCTATATATTATATATATAATATAATATATATATCTGACTTAAATGAGTTTAAACGACTAATTGAAACATGGAGTAATGACAAGTGTGCCTGCTCTATGTGCATCTAATCTTTTATGTTCTATTTTACTTGATTCCTGTTTTTTTGCTTGTAAATAAATTTTAAGTCTTTTCCTTGAATTATGTACTATGTATCTGTATATATGTAAAACCCTGTTAATAGATATGACTATATTTTCATTGTAAATGCTCAGATTTCATTACAATGACTATATAAATTAATTGTATGTATTTTTATCTTATGGTGTCTGTTTGTTTTTGTTTTCTTTGTTTCTTATTATTATTTTCTATATTTTGTTCATGTCGGATACAAGCTTAAAGCTTATGTTTTGTACTGTTAATCATAACCGACTATAAATAAAGTTTGTCTTACTGTCTTACTGTCTTATATATATATATAATATATATATATATATATATATATATATATATATATATATAAATTTGCTATATATATATATATATATATATATATATATATATATATATATATATATATATATATAATATAATATATATATATAAATTTGCTAAGTGTACAGTGGATTCTGTCATTTTTTTTTCCTTTCCCACTATATATGAATCCCCTGTCTTCTAACTTGTACATTGTAACTGTTCTATTGCTTGACTTGTATTTGATGGTAGTAATATTACCATTGGCTTGGTGGCTATTGTTAGTAATTTTTAAAGATTTCTAAAATAGGCAATTCATAGTGAAAATCCCTAAAGGATTGAATTTATTTCTCAAATCTTTAACTAAGTTTTTATAAAACTTATATTTTCACCATCAAAGTAATTTATAAATTTGCTAAGTGTACAGAAATACATTGTGAAAAGGTCTCATGAGTTTCACTGAAGCAGATTGTCTCAAGAATTGCCTGTAATATGAGAACCCTTATTGCTAGGAACTTCATACTTGACATGATAATTGCTCACAACAACAAAAGGGCACTGGACAATTTTGGGGTCATTAGGCCAGAGGTCAAGGTCACAGGTAAAATTCTAAATTGCCTATAAGAGGGTTTAAAGGTCAAGCATATATATTATACATTCCTGTATTTATTATGTTTTGGGGGACATGTCCCTCAATATATTTATCTCTGTTGAGCTGCAACAAAATTATTTGGGGGACATCTGTTCACTACCAGTAGCTGTATTGAAGTCAAATATTCAGTATCATTTGGATTGTAATCTTACTTGTAACTGTTCGATTTCGTGGTAGCAATATTACCATTGGGGCATAGCGGCTATTGCTAGTATTTTTGTACCCCCACTTTAGTGGCGGGCATTTAGATTTACCCTTGTCCGTCCGTCCTTCTGTCCATCCGTTCTCTTTTGTGTCGCATGTTACTCAAAAAGTAATTGACCTAGAGACATGAAACTTTACAGGAATGTTGATCAGCATGTGTAGTTGTGCAGCTGGATATTTTCGTCTGGATATTTTAGTACTTTTAGAGTAATTGCCCTTGACTTAGTAAAATTTTGCAATTTTCAACTTGTGTCGCAGGTAACTCAAAAAGTATTTGACCTAGAGTCTTGAAACTTTACAGGAATATTGATCAGCATGTGAAGTTGTGCATCTGGGTATGTTCGGCCGGATTTATATAGTTTTTTTTAAGTTATTGCCCTTGACTTAAATTTTTTTTGCAATTTTCAACTTGTGTCGCATGTAACTCAAAAAGGATTTGACATTGAGTCATTAAACATTACGGGAAGGTTGCTAAGCATATTTAGTTTTGCACCAGGGGTTTCGCTTGTGGATTTATCCAGTATTTGTTATTTCCCTTGACTTAGTAAAAACCGTTTCATTATGTTGTTGTTTGTTCCTTGAGTGCTTTAGTTAAAATCAACCAACTTTACAGGAATGATGATTCACATCACTGTGAAGATATGCACCTGGGACTTTGCATGTGGATTTTTTTCATTTTTGTTAAAGTTATTGCCCTTGACTTACAGTAGTATAAATTTGCAATTTTCAACTTGTTCATGCATAGCTCAAAAAGTATTTCACTTGTAGGCGTGAAAGTTTACAAGAATGTTGGTTAGCATGTGTACTTATGCACCTTGGGGTTTGCTTGTGGATTTATTCAGTATTTGTAAAGTTCTTGCCCTTTACTTAGTAAAAGATTTTTAGTTTTCAAAAAATATTTGACTTAGAGTCATAAGATTGACAGAACAGTGATGCCATGGGGGCACCCGTGTCCTATGGACTCATTTCTAGTTTCTATTTTTAAAGATAGGCAGATCATACAGAAAATCCCTTAAGGGTTGAATTACTTATTTCTTTAATCTTAAAAGTAACTAAAAATTTGTTAAACTTATTATCACCATCAAAGTAATTCAGTGCCTAATTTGCTAATTTGTTAATTACCGGTAATTGCATTTTTAGCTCATCTGATTTTTGAAATATCTGCTATTGTCATCACTTGATCGTCAGTGTCGGCATTCCAGTTTGGTTAAGTTTTATGTTTAGATCCACTTTTTCACGAACCATCAAAGCTATTGCTTTGGAACTTGGAATACTTGTTTACTATATTAAGATGCCTCAGTAGCATGAAGCTTATGTTTATTGGCACACAAATGTATTATGGCAAATTTAATATGACTTAAGATTTATGCTATATTTTCAGGTAAAATGAGAACAAGAAAACAAGAGGGCCATGATGGCCCTGAGGTCGCTCACCTGTATATAGGCCCCCGGAGTGGGGCCAGTTTAAACCCCAGGGCTTTTATTTGAGCAAACTTGGAAGACACCCATTAGAAGATGTTCCATGATGTTAAGTTTTTACTACACACATATAATGAAAAACAATGACCTCCGCCCCCCCCCCCCCTTTGGCAGGGCCAATTTAAACCCAAGGGCTTTTATTTGGACAAACTTGGTAGACACCAACAAAAAGATGTTTCCTGCTTAAAATCTAACCTCTAGCTCATTGGGTTTTTTAAAGAAGATTTTTTAAGTTTTTACTAAAACAATGACACCTCTGGGGTGGGGCCAGTTTTAACCCCAGGGCTTTTATTTGAACAAACTTTGTAGACACTTACTAGAAGATGTTTCATTCTTAATATCTAAACTCTAGCTATTTGGGTTTTTTCAAAGAAGAGTTTTAAGTTTTTGCCATACACATATAAGGAAAATCAATGACCCCCGGGGCGGGGCCAATTTTGACCCCAGGGCTTTTATTTGAACAAACTTTGTAGACACCCATTAGAACATGTTCATGCTAAATATCTCAGCTCTAGCTCTTTGGGTTCTTTAAAAGAAGATTTTTTAAGTTTTTAATATATGCATACAGGGAAAATCAATGACCCCCTGGGGTGGGGCCAATTTTGACCCCAGGGCTTTTATTTGAACAAACTTGGTAGACACTCACTAGAAGATGTTTCATGCTTAATATCTAAACTCTAGCTATTTGGGTTTTTTCAAAGAAGATTTTTTAAGTTTTTGCTATACACATATAAGGAAAATCAATGACCCCCGGGGCGGGGCCAATTTTGACCCCAGAGCTTTTATTTGAACAAACTTTGTAGACACCCATTAGAACATGTTTCATGCTAAATATCTTAGCTCTAGCTCTTTGGGTTCTTTAAAAGAAGATTTTTTAAGTTTTTACTATATGCATATAGGGAAAATCAATGACCCCCTGGGGCGGAGCCAATTTTGACCCCAGGACTTTTATTTGAACAAACTTTGTAGACACTCACTAGAATATGTTTCATGCTTAATATCTAAACTCTAGCTATATGGGTTTTTTCAAAGAAGATTTTTTAAGTTTTTGCTATACACATATAAGGAAAATCAATGACCCTCGGGGCGGGGCCAATTTTGACCCCAGGGCTTTTATTTGAACAAACTTTGTAGACACCTATTAGAACATGTTTCATGCTATATATCTTAGTTCTAGCTCTTTGGGTTCTTTAAAAGAAGATTTTTTAAGTTTTTACTATATGCATATAGGGAAAATCAATGACCCCCTGGGGCGGGGCCAATTTTGACCCCAGGGCTTTTATTTGAATAAACTTGGTAGACACCCATTAGAAGATGTTTCATGCTAAATATCTTAGCTCTAGCTCTATGGGTTCTTTTAAAGAAGATTTTTTAAGTTTTTACTATATGCATATAGGGAAAATCAATGACCCCCTGGGGCGGGGCCAATTTTGACCCCAGGGCTTTTATTTGAACAAACTTGGTAGACACTCACTAGAAGATGTTTCATGCCAAATATCTAAGCTCTAGCTCTTTGGGTTTTTTAAAAGAAGATATTTAAAGTTTTTTCTTTTGGTTGCCATGGCAACCAGAGTTCTGCATGGAATTAAATTCTTTGAACAATTTTTAAAGGTGACCACCAAAGGAACATTCCTGTGAAGTTTGGATGAAATTGGCTTAGTGGTTTATGAGGAGATGTCATTTAAAGTAAAAGTTTACGGACGGACGATGGACGGACGCCGGACGAAAAGCGATCACAAAAGCTCACCCTGTCACTTTGTGACAGGTGAGCTAAAAACTGACTCACTTCCCTGTGGATGAAGATAAATTTGAATTAAAATTCATAAATACTTATATTGGTAAGTGATACTTTTATCAGTTAGTGAATTTAGTCTCGCAAAGGGGGATTTCATCCCTTATCAGACAAATAAGGTGATTTATTTCGTCTGCTGCATATTCGCATTATTAAGTGTCAACTTTGGTTGTTAGTGACCATTTAAACAGGAGGAAAATGCGGTCGGAAGTATTTTTGAAGGCAACTGACGGTAGGTGACCACTGAATAAAGTGATAAAATTGAAGAAAATTCGTTGGTGTGTCACAAAGTGACCACTAAATGGTGACCATCAATCGGAGACGACCGTTAGGGCAGTTAAGACTGTATGTATTTATTGAGAAAAGCTATGTACAGTGACTAGCAGATTCTGATGTGTTTCTTTGTAGAGAATTTTACATGGGAATTTTTTAATCATTGTTCTTGTCCTGTTTACAGGTCATGGAGTATTTGCACGACAAAGAATTGAAAAGGGTGAAGCACTGCTGGAATATAAGGGGATATTGACATCTGATATAGAAGATGATGAGACAGGGTTTAAATATTACTTTAAACATAATGGGAAAATGTCTTGGTAAGATTGTTTGAATTTAATTAATTTTTGACTGTTCTGTTAGAAAATGTTAATGCCCATTTTAAATATGATTTTATTGAAAAACATCACATTTTCATATCCATAGGACTATTACAATAATTGTTTGTAACCTTGTTTGGGGGACATGTCCCTCAATATATTTATCTCTGTTGAGCTGATGATATGGGGGACATCTGTTGGTTTACCATAAATGTTCAGTATCATTTGGATTGTAATCTTACTTGTACATTGTAACTGTTCTATTGCTTGACGTGTATTTGATGGTAGTAATATTACCATTGGCTTGGTGGCTATTGCTAGTAATTGTTCTACTTTTAAAGATTTCTGAATTACAGGGATTTTTTTGGCTTATTTTATAGCCGTTATTGGGTCATATTCCCTATTGAAAATAGTATATTATTTTCCCAATATTGAATAAAAATTCTAAAACTTTGAAAATAAGGGCTCCTTCACTGTAATAGTGCGTATATGTTTAAAGATGCCATCCTAGACAGTAATTATGCATCCATCTAATCAGTGTAAAATTTCAGTCATACATTTCTTCCCAATTTTAACAAAACACCGCTGAAATTCCCAATTCCATGGGTATGGGTCATGTTCCCAAAATCCTTAAAAAAATCCCTGTGAATTAGGCAATATATAGCAAAAATGCCTTAAGGACTGATCTTAGTATTTATCAAATCTTTGAAACCCACCATCCAGGTCTTTCAGTGTGTAATTTGCCAATACACTGGACAAAATTTTGTGGATATTTGGTAACACTTGCTTATCTATTCATCTTCTAAAATACTTGCTGTAATCTTATTTCAGTATTGATGCCACATTCTCGGATGGACTGGGTCGGATGGTCAATGACCAATGCCAAAAAAAGGCAAACTGCAAGGTGAAAAAAGTAATTGAAAATGGTGTGAAGTTATGGCTATATGCAGTTAGAGACATTTTTGTAGGTGAGCAACTGACCTACGATGATGGAGTAAAAGACCTTCCATGGAGGAAACTGAAGGTATTTGATGCTTGCAGCACAATTTTTACCTAATTATACATTTTATTTGTTACAGTGAAATTGAGACAACTACTAGATAAATTCATGAACAATTTTAACTGAAAACAATCGAACAGTCTGGGAACAAAATTTCTTCCTTTTGAAACACAAAGCTATGATACAGATCTTTTTGATCCATTATAAGCACGATGGTTCATTTAAACATGCGTAAAATACCGTAGATGTGAAGTAATCTTGCACAGATGACTGACCTAGTAAGCTCAAATTGTTTACATGTGCCTTCACATTTCTATATTCGGAATATTTGGCCTTGTCAATTTAGAGAAATTTCTGTAGATTTTCGGTATGTCTCTGATAACCAGTGGATTGGTAGAACATGCTTAGATGAATTTTAAATTGGATTATGTAATTCATATACTGTAAAACACTTACTATTCGCGAGAAATTTATTTTTGCTAATATTGCGAGTTTTCTAAGACGCGAATTCATATTTCTCGCAAATATTTCACTTTGTCTATACCCTTGTCCAAAAATGAGCACTATCCGAAAATGCGTACACATGAATATATATCTGCGGGAAAGTATTGAAACCAGTTCTAGTTACATCATATAGCTAATTAAGTGTTGCAGCATATACATATCGTACAGATTACTAGTATGAAATATTTACCTGTAACAATTTGGTATTATTGAGGAATTTGAAAAAAACTTCTTTGCTGCATATTACCTGTGTCAAGGAAGGTAACTGTGACTTGCACTAGAATCAAGTATAAACAAATTAATGCGTCTCACAAAATTTTAATGGTATTTCTATAAATTGTTCTAATTAATGTGAAAATCTGTCCAACTTAAATTTCCAACACAATTTATCAATTGAACAATCCCAGCCTATAACTGACCGGAATAACTGTTTTGGTATTTGGTACAAATATTTTAGCACTTGCGAGTTGTTTGTAACATTTCTATTTATTGGCGACGCCGGTGAGCGGCGTCGTCTTTTATGGAATACTTTTTATTTTGGCCTATGGAAGGAGCTGTTATTATTAGCAGTTAATTTGATGTTGTGTTAATTATATTTATTTTGATTCGTAAAAATCAAGTAAACAAATATGTTGTTATATTTGTATTTAATAACTTTATATAAAAAGCATGTGCATTGTGATATTATTTTCACGAAATTGCAGGCTCAGATTAACAGCTTGTCCCTTTGTTTTATTGACAATACTAAAACCCGGATTTCGAATATCGTTGTGGTCTACATTGATGCTCATTCATTTATATATTTTCAAAACTTTCCTACAAGAAGAAAGTTCACCTGCAAATGAGTATTAGGATAGGTAATGGACTGTTGTAAACGATTATCCTATTGATTTTATCCATATTACGTTTATCTGTTGAACAGAATGGTTGTTTTTACAAAGTGTACCAGTATCCGGATGTTGACAGCTATCCGATTTTCTGCAATTACTGCTGTCACATGGCCATCTACTTTTTTATGAATACTTTACCATTAATTTGCATGGCATAATTAAAATGAGCCTGCAACATTTATTAATTTTGATGTTTAGGGTGTTCTTTTGGGTTTCATGTTTTCTTTATTTCAAGTGGAAGTAACTCATGTTTACTAAATTATTTGTTCTTTTCTGTCTATCTTAGGTATTGATTACAATTTTTGTTTTATAAAATTTACCAGTTGTAAGGTCATCAAAAGCATAGAGGCCCTGATGAGTGAATATTGATATATATATACTTTTACTGGCTTTATATACCCAATATTTCATATTTATTTAATAGAAACTTGGAATTATTAATGTTATGTGCATACATTTATATCTTAGTATATTGGTATGATGAGACTTATAATATTTCTGAATTTAAAGAGTTGCAGTTATGTCATTATTATTAAAAAGATGAGACTTTCATTTAAAGTTATAAATGATAATACATGTATTGATTGAAAATGTCCTGAAACTTGGATCAAGCAATATAATTGATAAAGCCTCAAAAAATCATGTTCTGAATAGTTATTCTAATTTTTTTCTAACATGTGCATAGTTTGAAAAGGACAGCTTCTGCCTTATCTATTTGTAATGGAGGGACACCGGTCTCAATCTCCAGGTCTCCTGAGTCAACCCGACAACAGACTTTTCATAGAGTAGATTGATACTTGTCCTTGAATAAATTTGTACACTAAATTTTATAGTGGGTGATTTGTGCCACATGAAAACCAACAAAGTACAAAAAGTAACCGGGCGCCAGATGAAAACATGAAAATACAATCTACCACAAAGTGGTTCGTTTGTTGCATTTTCATGTTTTTGCCCGGTGCCCTTGATGTAAAATACAAATCAGCCTTCATAAAATTTCTTATCATAGATATTGTACATGTATTAGCACAGTTATATTCTCTTTCAAATTGACCTGTTATAAATAATGGCACAACCAATAACTGTCTTAGCCCATTTTAGTAAAAATAAATATACAATAATAATTATATAAATTGTTATTTTAATTAAGACTATGAGTATGTAAGGTTTTTTTTCTTATTTATTAATTAAGAATTAATTATCTGTTAATTTAAAAATCTAAATATATGTCACGGTTTAGAACTGTTCACTATTTAGGGGAGAAAATGTGTAAGCGACCAGATAGCTCAATCGCTACAGCTGCGGTACATTATTCTGTGGGTCACAGGTTTGAGTTCTGGTCAAGCTGAAAGTTTTTCTCATCCTGTTACTGCAAATAACCATGAGTTTAATTCACTATGCTCTGTAAACATCAGAAATTCAAGTACATGAATCAATATAGTGGGGGAAAAAGGTTTAGGTTTAGAACTGTTTCATTATTAAAGAGAAAATGTGTAGCCGGCCGGATAGCTCAGTTGGTCTTCTGAAAGTCATGGGTTCGAGTCATGATCAGGCAGTTTCAGTCAGGGTTTAGAAGTGGTTTTTCAACTGACACATGTTTGATTCATTTAATAGATTGCATTTAATTTGAAATGGACAAAGGCAGTTTTGCTTGATACTTTTAAATCTACAAAAAGCATTTGGTTCAGTTGATCACACTAAACTGCACATGAAGAAGTTCTTTTTTCTTCTTCTTCATCTCTTCAAGCATCTGCCATATGTAATGACATTCTTGCATGGTTCAAGTCTTATCTATGATAGCAGCTGGTGAATGTGGCTGGTACTCCTTCTCTCTGAATACCTATGGTGTCCCCCTGATGTTCATTTTAGGTCCTCTTTTATGTATGACATGTCTGCAACCCTAAGCAATAAGCTTTTATTATATGCACAGGCACAAGTATCAGACCTGGGAAGAAAAAATATTACCAGATTGATAAAAAACCTGTGTTCATCTTTAAAGTGTCACAAACCAAAAAAAATGTAAATGATGACCCCCTTTAAAAATATACTTTAAGTTAATAGTATATTTTTAAAGGGGGTCATTATTTACATTTCTTTTTTGGTTTTTGACACTTTTAAGATGAACACAGATTTTTTATTAATCTGGTCATATTTTTTCTTCCCAGGTGTGATACTTGTGCCTGTCATTATATGATGATGACTCAGGTATCCTTGTATCTGGTAAAGTAAATCTTAAGATTGGTTTATTGACTATAAATTGTCTTTGCATCTTGGCAAGACAGAGTCTATTCTTTTTGGTTTAATTAAGTTTCAACATAAACTGGGCCAAGCCTCCAGGTCACATGAAATGGTACTGCTATAAAGTACACATCTTTTGTTAAGTATTTAGGTGCAAACCTGGATCAAATTCTTTTGGCGTCGCCCTTTGATGCTTTGCATCAATGCTTTTCTTGTTGTATCCTATAGTATTGTACTACAGTTTAAGCCGGAGGGTAAACATAATTGTTTACTACAGGTTAGGCAAATTACAGTACCGTTTAATTGATTTTCGTCTGCTTGCCTTTGAATGGCTAATCAGTGAAACTTTAAACTTTGACAAACACAGTGAACACATATCAAATAATTATCAAACTTTATTGACATATTTTTAGACAGACGGTTTCACTTAACAAGAAGATTAGCAAGCTATCAGAAATATTGATACAGATATAAATGCATTCGTCGTACAATAAACAATGCAAAGTAAGTGAACGGACAGGACAGAAATTATCCGAATGACATCAGGTTTCCTGTTTCACATTTTTCGGGAAGACACAAATTCAGGGCTCATCCGGAAGGGCGATTCAGGCGAAAACTTCGCCGTGTATATTTCTATTTCGCTCTCCCAAATGATCAAAGAGAAGTCAACATCGCCGATAAAATCTTAATTCCCAAAGACTAATTACTTGGCGATGTAAAGAGCAGAGAATGTATCCGCCCATACGACGACTGCTAATTATCATTATCCAATCAGAGCGTCGCTTTATACTACCCTTCTACCTGTATGCAAAGCGATAGACCGCCTACTCTAAACAGTAAATAATGAGAGCATCGGCCCGAAACGGGCAGTTTTGCGAGTTTAATACGGGATTAGGCGATAATTATAGATTGTTTTTTCCCCGATCATCTAAACACGTGCATATCTTCCCTAATTAATATACACGCGGTGTTTAACCACGGCTATCACAACACTGTTAGTCAATTAAAAATAATCAATTTCATTAATGATCAGCCACCGGATTAAAAACTTAAACATAGTTTTGAATGATTTCAGTCCTTCAACATGAATTAAAAATTGTTATGTCGCTCACATCATGGCTACAGGGCGAAATGCCCAAACCTAGCAGTAAAAGAAAGTTGCTGATTCTGATACACCTACGCGAAAATTTAAGAAAGCCAATTCGCAAAAATCTTACGATTGATATGTTGTAGACAGTGAGAGTGTTTGACATTGCTATCTTTGAAAAAATGCCAAATTTGACACAGCTTACGCACGTGGGCACGACATCTCGGAAAAACTACGAATCATGATCGGCATGCTACATATCGGTCATATATCATGTGTACATGTATATAACAACAAAATTTGTCAGGAAAGGAGTGTTCTTATAGTTTCAATATATATATTTGTTTTAATGTTATAAATATGATGCTCAGATTAAGATTTATCAATATTGTAAATTTCAAAAAGCATTATTTATAAAGATATTACAGTTAAACATTTCATGAAAATAAAGGGAGGTAATTAGAAATTTATTTTTTATAATTTCTCAGTCAAATTTTTCAATAAGAAATGAATGTATATAATTTTAGTGATCAAATATAATGTGCACAAATGTTTGCAGTATATATTTTACATATTCTTCGATGTTTGAAAATTGTTTTATAAGCATAATTATATGCACATAAAAGTGACATTACAACAGACAAGATCATAAAAGAATTTCAGTAATCATTCTAACAGAACAGACAGATATTGTTAAGCAATATCCAATGTAACTGTATCTTCTATTAAAAGTGAGGAAAGTACATGTAATAACATAAAATTAATTTATTTATCATACTTTTTCTTACACATTATTATCAATAAATCTACATGAAAATATATAAACAAATATTTAGAGAAAGCTTATAAATAGCTGATAAATAGATTAATTGTGTTTATATTATAGTTAAAGGATGTATAGCCATGCATGTTAATGCATACACATTGGGTTGTTTCCCTTCTCCCTTTTTTTTCGCGAGGAAGTCACTTCTCCCTAAAATTTCCCCCCAGGATGAGCCCTGAAATTTATGTTGACGCGAAATAATTATTTTTGACATTTTGCCTCAAATTCGCGAAATAAGGTTCTCGCGAAAAATAAGTGTTTTACAGTAATATTATGTGGATTTCTGGTCATTTACAAAGCTTTACCAGGAATGCTAAACAGAGCAACAGATAAGCTTTAAAAGTGAATTGGGTATTACTCCATCATTTCCTTTGGAATTGGGTATTGGCTCCATTTAATTAGGTATTCCAAAATTCGATACCCTATGATTTCAAGATCAATTGGGTATTTAATTATGAAGATATGAATTTTATGGTTTTAATATCAATGAAATTTGAACTGTTTTAAAAAGAAAATAGGATTAACAATTTACTAGAACTTTTCACAATTGTTTTATTTTTTATTTTAAATGCTCATGTTGTTTATTATTTACGACCGTATTGTTACAAATCATCTTCCCTTTTTGTACAATGCCATATTACTTTCAAAGCGTCTATTGATACAGCTGGGACCTACTTATTGATGGTCTCTCAAAATCAAATGTCTCTGCCGGTCTGTAAAGACTGTCGACCTTAGTGGACAAATCAACGGTCTCATGCTTTATAGATATGGCTTAGTCGGTCTTTGGAGACCGGGACTGTCGAAGACCGGAGACTGTTGATTAGTTTGCATTGATTCGGGAATATTCGGATAGCATGCATATCGATATAATTTGTCCAAAACTACGAGCGTACGACAGATTAATTTTGTGGTGATGAAAATGAAAATACGCAGGGGTTTTTAAGACAATTGCTTATTTTATTTTCTTTAATGGGTTTTGATAAGCATTCTCAAAAAAACAATTGCGTATTTTATAAAATTAATTGTGTAAATATGCAAATACGCATCTTATCTGTTGCTCTGCTAAATGTTAACATGGGTGGTATTTTCACATCCATGCAAAATTCTAGATAAAATATTTTTGGCAGTTAGGGAAATCACCTCGAGTGAGACAGGTTAATCTTTTACAGAGTGATTTGAATGTGCAAGTACTTACAGAAGTATCAAGCAACATTGGTTATTATTGTTAAGACAATACTTTGTAAAATTTTGCATTATACTAGGTCACTATTTTATAAGGTTTAAAAATGCCCCTAAGTTGAACAGGTTCCAAGCTGTACATCTCAAACTGAGTTTTTCCTTCATTTTTAGGATGGAGATACTAGGCCTATTTTATATTCCTGTCCAAGTAATTTTGAAAAATTGTTTGTTACCCTTTAAATACAGTCAGACCTAAATTTACCTAAAGGATCATGCTGCTGTTGTGAAAAAGTCAGTAAAATAGTTAGTAGTTTGTGTCTTTTTTGTGCATACAATGCAGAAGAACTGAAAGGATGGCAAAAAGGTTTGAAACAAAAGGGTTTTTTACCATTAATCCCCTTATAAGTTTTCTGTAGCATTTGCCTGCCTTTCCCTTTTTTTCACGTGTTTTTACATATGTAGTATATATGTAGGTATTCCTATATATATATAGAGTTAACCCGCTAGCGGTTTAGTAAGTGCCTGAAAGTTTTAAAACAAGTTCTTTTTTGCAAAATTTATATGTTCCAATATCTGATCCCATAGCTGAGATTTAAGTCTGACTGAGTTTTTTTCTGTTAATTTAGTTTTTGATAGTTACACCTTTATAAGTCAGGATGACATTTAATTTCTAGTTTATATCTCTTTTTTAACCCTTTCCCTGCCATAGGGACGGCGTCCCTAATGCCGTCCCTGTTATTTTCGGCGTATTTGCCATATGGACTGCTTTAGCCGTTTCTATAATAATAATAGTAATAATAATAAATTAATAATAATAATAATAAAAATAATAATAGATATAAAGAAAATTATACCATCGACAATAATTATTATTATACTCACAGATTTGGAAACATATATAATTATTATAATACTAATAACAAAAAGTAATAATTATATTAATTACTAATATAGAAATTTCTTAGAAAACGCCTCTTGCAAATAGGTGATCAATAAAACAATAATCCTCTGACAGCGAAAGGTTAATTTCATAAGACAGACCAAACCACTTTTCAGACAAACTGACCATTGTCATTGCTGCCCTTTTAAAAGGTTGTAGCACTCAAGGGGAGGCAAATAGTTTTAGCACTGTCCATTCACCAGTCTCTTTCATTTTCTGATTGTATGTCCACATTGCTGATCAGACTGAATTTCATGAAACGTAATAGATAGATATTTGTATTGCGACTGTGTGAGGATGCATAAGTAGGTTTAGTCCAAATTGGTGTTGTGATCAAGAGTTATTGCCTTATAATAAAATAAAATTGCACTTTTTTGTCTGTTCAGTCACTTCACTTTTTCATCAAATCAGCCTAATGACTTAAGAGCCAAATAAGTTATTCCATGTTATTCATAATACATGCACAAACATGTATCTGCTTAAATACAGTTATTGCTTAATCTAACTGATGTGCCTTACAAACTTGGCTTTAGCCCGAATTATACACAAACATTTTGGGTGTGGTCTGTAAAATTATGGCTTCCTCACGAAGATGAGACAATGTGTTTTACTTTCTGGATGGATGGAAGGAGGGTGGGATGTATTTGGTACATTTCTATATTGTTCGCTATTACTCTAGAATGCTTTTATGCACATGGTTAAATTTGCCTACCACTTTTTCTCATGAAATGTAGAACAGTACCAAACATATATATATATATATATATTAAACAAGTAAAATAATACAGTTCCTGTGTCCATGCTTCATGAAGTAGGTACAAAAATTACTATTTCACTCATTTTTGCATAGATTCTGAATTTCATTTCATATCTTTATGGAGAAGATATTACTGATGCACCAGCACCATTAGAAGACTTGAATAGAGAAAATATATATGTTGGGGCAGGTAAGTTTTAAAACAAAACTTCTCTTTTTATATAATGCTCCTCACCTATGTTTTAATTCACTGAAGAATTTCTCTCCATTAGACTTTCGTACCACCAGAAACTAACTTGAGCAGAGTACATCAAACTTTTTACTGCCATAGGCTATGCAAGTCTTAGAATGAATAATCATTATGGGTGTGGGTCACAATATTAACCCTTTCCCTGCCATAGGACGGCGTCCCTAATGCCGTCCCTGTTATTTTCGGCGTATTTGCCATATGGACTGCTTTTAGCCGTTTCTATAATAATAATAGTAATAATAATAAATTAATAATAATAATAATAAAAATAATAATAGATATAAAGAAAATTATACCATCGACAATAATTATTATTATACTCGCAGATTTGGAAACATATAATTATTATAATACTAATAACAAATAATAATAATTATATTAATTACTAATATAGAAATTTCTTAGAAAACCCTCTTGCAAATAGGTGATCAATAAAACAATAATCCTCTGACAGCGAAAGGTTAATTTCATAAGACAGACAAAACCACTTTTCAGACAAACTGACCATTGTCATTGCTGCCCTTTTAAAAGGTTGTAGGCACTCAAGGGGAGGCAAATAGTTTTAGCACTGTCCATTCACCAGTCTCTTTCATTTTCTGATTGTATGTCCACATTGCTGATCAGACTGAATTTCATGAAACGTAATAGATAGATATTTGTATTGCGACTGTGTGAGGATGCATAAGTAGGTTTAGTCCAAATTGGTGTTGTGATCAAGAGTTATTGCCTTATAATAAAATAAAATTGCACTTTTTTGTCTGTTCAGTCACTTCACTTTTTCATCAAATCAGCCTAATGACTTAAGAGCCAAATAAGTTATTCCATGTTATTCATAATACATGCACAAACATGTATCTGCTTAAAAACAGTTATTGCTTAATCTAACTGATGTGCCTTACAAACTTGGCTTTAGCCCGAATTATACACAAACATTTTGGGTGTGGTCTGTAAAATTATGGCTTCCTCACGAAGATGAGACAATGTGTTTTACTTTTCTGGATGGATGGAAGGAGGGTGGGATGTATTTGGTACATTTCTATATTGTTCGCTATTACTCTAGAATGCTTTTATGCACATGGTTAAATTTGCCTACCACTTTTTCTCATGAAATGTAGAACAGTACCAAACATATATATATATATATATATATATATTAAACAAGTAAAATAATACAGTTCCTGTGTCCATGCTTCATGAAGTAGGTACAAAAATTACTATTTCACTCATTTTTGCATAGATTCTGAATTTCATTTCAGATCTTTATGGAGAAGATATTACTGATGCACCAGCACCATTAGAAGACTTGAATAGAGAAAATATATATGTTGGGGCAGGTAAGTTTTAAAACAAAACTTCTCTTTTTATATAATGCTCCTCACCTATGTTTTAATTCACTGAAGAATTTCTCTCCATTAGACTTTCGTACCACCAGAAACTAACTTGAGCAGAGTACATCAACTTTTTACTGCCATAGGCTATGCAAGTCTTAGAATGAATAATCATTATGGGTGTGGGTCACAATATTAACCCTTTCACTGCCATATGCCGTCCCTGTTATTTTCTAAATAGGTGATCAATAAAACAATAACCCTCTGGCAGCGAAAGGGTTAATGAAAAGGCATTGTATCTTGACCATTTTGATTAACATATAGACATTTTCAAAAATTCAATACAGAATAAAAGGGTCTGTTAGTTATGCAGCTGAAATTCAAGTATTTGTTAAAAAATAGAAATAAAAATAAACATAATGTGGTTTGTGTGCCGCATATAGATTTAATCGACTGTTGGTTAAAATAATTAAAATATAAACAAAGCATGAAGGCAACCCAGATTACCATTTGTAAAGCAGCAAAAGTCTCGACTTATGCATGAAGAAATGAAAGTTTGATTCATGTCTTTACTAGTTGGTCTCTTATTTATAGTTGTCGTCAAGTTACTTTCATTTATGATTCAGAGTGTATTTGCTTTCAAAGAATATTGCTTTATTTAGTAATAGTTTAGCCATTAATGAGTGGGCATTCTTGTCCGATGGCCACATTTTTATTTTCAGTCTGGTGTAATAAAATGGTGCTATTTTAAGACTTATACTAAAATCTTATTTAGATTTAAATCTCAATGATTGTCCTTCAGGAGAAGTATTCGTAATGACATCTACATATGATACATTCTTCATACAAAGTTAAAAAGTTTTGTTCATGTATTTCAGTGCAAAGTCTAATGACATAATTGTGAAAAATGCTACAGCCCATGAGAAACTCATAGAAGTAAATCAGCTTGGCCAGGTAATGAATAAATATTTTCTTGAGTTTTTAAGACAATTGAAAAAAATGATTGTTCACACAGAATTTATCTTTCAATTGTTTTTGAAACTATAAGCTTATAAAGGCACCCTTTAATCCATTCCTGAAACCAACCAGTACTTAGCAATGATCCTAGTGTGACATGTTTATCACTTGGCCACACAGCCACACAAAGTGATTAATTGTTTTCGTAACCAATTATAAGTAAGTTTAGAACTATTATAATCTTGTTCTTACCAGCCAGTAAGACTGAGGGATATAAATGTATACACATATTGAACATTTTAATATAGAGTTAATTCATCTCAGCCACTGTGAGTTTTAATGAATCTCTGACTACAGAAAGCAGTGATAAATTGACAACAAACTTGTTTCACTTCAGGCATATCATTTTAGGGAAATTTGAGCATTTAATGTTAGTCTCTACAAATCAAAGTTTCTACTTTTTGTTCTTTTCAGATTTTTTTGGTTGATTCATGCACACATCATGTTAAAAGACTGCAGGACAATGATATGTTTGAAGTCGGAGGAAGGGCATTTAAATGGAAACTTGAAAAAGGTAACTTGTTTTGAAAAATAATAAATGTCATATTGTACTAGCAAATTGACTTGGCACATAATACTAACATTTTAGCTCACCGGAGCACGTAGTGCTCAGGTGAGCTTTTAGGATCCATGAATGTCTGTCGTCATTCTGTCGTCTGTCAATTTTTTTGATTTTGAAGTTTTTGTGACTTTGGTTCATCCTAGGACTATATATTTAAATTCAAGCAGACTGTTGTATGTTTTTTGTTTATCCTGGTTATGTCTTATCCTTTGCTCTAACCTATTGTTTTTGTTTTACGTGGAACTTATTCTGCAATGAAAAAAAAAAACACTTTTAAGCAAATAAACCATCTAAAATATGTAATTGTTACACAAAAGGTGTAAATCCTACTTTTTTCAAATTCTGAGTTTGAACATAAGTTTAATTATAACCCAGGACTAATGACCATCTTCACTTTTATTAACATTCCCTGTTTGAATAAAATATCATACACGTTGCAAAAATGTTATATACAATGAGGTATTGATTGGTGAAAGAAAAGTCAAGCAAACATTTATATTTATACTTCTAACACAGCACACGCTTTTCCCAACATAAACAAAGAGTGTCCGTGTCATTTTATAATTTCGTCTTAAACTCACAGGCTGTTGAAATGCCCTCCCGCGTATAATTCCACTTATCTGTGCTTTGCGCATGCTTCATGAGCAACTCCGGATACCGGAAAACAGGGTTTTATCCATACAGTAAAAATAGATCACATTGTTTTTGTTTTCCACGTGCTTGACCTACTTGTCAGGTTGTCAGTTTCATGAAAAAATGTTGATTGTCGTCGGATGTTTTCCGGAATATTTTTGCTTTAGATATATGTGATCATGTAGATCTGAACAATTTTAAATAAATAAATGTGTAAATGTACGGTTTTAGTTCTATTCAGTCGACTTTCTCCATTGATACAACAATATATCGACATAGACTGGAACAGCCGCAAATATATGCAAATTACCTTTAGCAAAAAAGGGTAACTCTGATGCGCCAAATAAACTAGTCCATTCATAATTTAATTCCTCTTTTAGATTACTGCAGTGAAGATTAGAATTGAAATTGATCTTTTATTTATCGAGTTTTGCAAAGTAATAATACATGGTATTTAGTTCAGATGCTTGTAATTAATCACTCAGGCCTTTGGCCTTTGTGATTATATTACTACGCATCTGAACTAAAACCATGCAATATTACTTTCCAAAACTCTCAAAATCAAGATTGATTTCATAAATAACTAACTTGTTTCTGTATCTTCTTTGTTCTTATAAATTTCTTTTAATTTATGTAAGGTAGGGTTTTGTCCTCATTCAGTTTCTTAAAAAGCATATTTTTGAAAGAGAGAATATACATTTTTTTACTTTTGTAGATTTGAAATAGAACTGTTAAGCTCTGAATTTCTAGATAATATTAATTGAACACACAAGTCAAATAAAGGGAGGGGGATAGTTTGAAAATTTTATAACTATTTTGAAACTTTGATATCCTGTAACATTTATGCCATATACCAGGTTAGAATAATGTTTTACAGGCGAAAGAGATGGTGACACCCAAGATACTGAACTGCAAGATGAACTTGAGCCACCATATACTGTACATTTAATGGTATAAACATTAATATACATTTGGAAAATTCAGAATAAGATCAGTGAAGGGATCATGGAATAGTCTAAATCATTAGTCATAATACTTGTTTTTATACCCCGACAAATGAAGTTTAAGGGGTATCTTGGAGTCAGCTGGTGGTTGGTCGGTCTATTGTATTCAGCTTTGTGACAACTTGTAGTTTTGCTTGACTCAACATGATTAGCAGTCTGTAAGAATTAAGTAATAATTGTATGATGTATGTGACAAACTTCCATTTAATTACTTAAGTTGAGCTTATGTCAAAGACATATCAATCAATCAATCTGTTTAAAAAACTTCATCACAAAACGAAACGCTATTAACAGATTAAGTTCTCTAAACTAATAATGTTAAGCTTGATATTTAAGATTTGGTGTTGTATTTAATTTATTTATGTAAACTTTTTTTCTTAATTTGCTACTTTGCAGGATAACTTTGTTCCTGGTTCAGAGTCTGATGAATCTGAGATAATACCTTTCCAGGTAAGAAATTTTCACTGATCCTTTGATACTCTCCTTACAAATTGCTCAATGTATTTTTAGCTCAACTTTTTGAAGAGCATTCATGCCTATGTAGTCACCCATTGGTCAGCATCAGCGCCCCTGATGTTAAGTTTTTGTGTTCGTGCTAGAATCTCCATTACCACTGCAGGGAATGTATTGAAACTTTACATACCTGTTCACTGTGATTACCTTGCGTAATTGCCACAAGTCCCATAACTTATATTGGCTAATCAATTTAACTGCATTGTGCAACATTGTTGTCAAAGCAATCTCTGGGCCTGCAGATCAAGAACATATTTAAAATGAAAAGTTGTCAATTCATTTAATTAAAAGAATCATTTGGATGTAAAGCAACAAACAATGGTTGCCCTCAACTAGTACAATCAAGGTCAGTCAATCAAAGGTCAAGATGACAGGGTCATACATGGCCTTTAGAGACAGGTGAGCGATTTGGGCCATCATGGCCCTGTTGTTTAATATTAGCAAAAAGTTGCATGCAACTTCTGAATTTTTTATGAGGGTTGCATAAACATTTGACAGACATTTTCATTAAAAAGAGGCTGTGAGTTGAAATAATATTTGATATTGCTTGAGATATGTACTAGTCCTGTTCAGTTTAGATTTTCTGTAATTTTATAAATTGAAAATGTTCTTGAAACTATTTCAGGAGGTTGAAAATTTTAGGTTAGGAAATGCTGACTCTACCACAGGAGGAGAGGAGAATGAAGGTATGAAATGGAATCTTAGTTTTCAAGTCAGATTTGCATTTTTTATGTTATTTTTTAGGTATACATGTATGATAATAGGTTATGGATTCATTATGTTTTGTTGGTAAAAGGAAAGAATATTGTGACTTTTACAAAGCCAATCATAATGTTGTGTGTGTATTTCTGGGAAAAATGGTTACAGAAAAGTCTTGCTTTACAATAGACCCTTACTTACTTTTAAAAATCCCAATTTTTTCATACACAAGTAAATGGTCGCTAGACTAGAAAATCACAGCTAACCTGCTACATTTCTATTGCAAACAGGATGTACACTCTTTTATCTATACACTTAATGACACATAAGTAAAATAAGTATTAAAGATTGTGACAATAACTAGTGCTTTTGTGGTGCCTTAACATAACTAGCATAATTACATATTTCTTGTCATTTTACAAGATTTTTGTTGCTCATGTAGCTGACATGGTCAATTATGAGTTAAAGAAATGCCAAAGATATGAATTTTGGAGATGGAATGGGTCTCAAAATTAAGATTGACCTGGTAATAAGATCACTTCTCACAGACTCAGAAAGTGGTGTTAATAGTGAGACTTAACTTTACCAGCTTTTGTGATGAAATTGCAAGGCAAAAATCTTTCTAAAAAATTCTCTGCCATTTTTGGTATTGAAGGTTTTCACAAGAAAAATTTGTTCATGTACGTTTTTTTCATTAATATTCATTATGTAATTACAACATCTCTGCATCTTTATATATGAATCTAGTTAGTGTAAGGACAAAGTATGAAATGGTTTTATACAACACTTATTATACACGGGCAAACGAAGTTTTCGGGGGTATACTGGAATCACCCTGGTGCTTGGTTGGGTTGGTTGGTTGGTCTGTCCTAAAATGATGTGGAATCTTGTGGCTCAAACTACTCTTACGCTTTTCAAGCAAATGTTTTCAAATTTTGTATATGCATTGTTGATGGAAGGAAGATGTCAAGACATATTTTTCATGACCCAATTTCCATTTATTCTAGAATTATGACCCTTGGAACTTAGTCATTTTCTACTCATTTCAAAGGTATTGATGTGGAATCTTGTGGCTCAAACTACTCTTACAGTTTTCAAGCAAATGTTTTTAAATTTTGTATATGCATTGTTGATGGATTGGAGTTGTGCATGACACATTTTTTTGGAAAAATTTGATCACCTGAAGTTTAGTTATTTTCCCTTGAACTTTGTGAAATTTTGTCCTGAGTCAAGTAGCGTGCGGGGGTATTAGTCACATTCAGTGACAATTCTAGTTAAGTGATGTACTCTCTGTAAACTAAGTATAAGACAGGGATTATTTTATTTACACTTTAGGTATTCGACATGACCAAGTGATGACAGTCAACACAAAATTTGATCGGAAGGGGAAACATGACTATTCTAAAGTTCATGCTTGTGTCTATTGTGGTAAACTTGATTTGAAAATAAGTTGACATCTGTGCAGTAAACATAAAGATGAAAAGGAAATTGCTCAGTTGCCAGCCCCATCAAAAATAAAGAAAAACACTCAGATAGACAGAGAACGAACTTTGGATGCACTCAGGAATGAAGGTGACTTTCTGTATAACATTGAAGTACTCAAAAATCCATGTGACAGAAGGGAACTCATAGTTTCTCGAAGACCAGAAAAAGGAGTGCATGTAAAAGCAGACTACCTTCCCTGCAAACATTGTCTAAGGTTCTATGTAAAAGGCGATCTTTGGAGACATGGGCAAAGGTGCAAGTTTTCACCGGATCCTCTTTGTTCAGAAACAGTTACCTTAAATGAAGAAGTTAAGGTACAGAGTAAGATGGTAGCTTCGGGAATGCGAATACTCTATGGGGCAGGAGTCAGATTAGCAAAGGAGAATGGGCAAGATACAGAAAGAGAAGAGTTCTATGTTCACGTGTTACAAGCACTGCAAGATGATGCGATTGGAAAGCGGGTCAAAAATTATTCTGGCATCTTAATGTTTGGCAGGACGCAATTTGAAAGACTTGGCCGAAGAAGAGCTGGGGAAGTCAGATACAGGATGCGACTTCTAGAAAGAATCAAAGAAGAATTAAGATCAATCTGCAATGATGACAGCACTGAATTGTCAAATTTTTTAGCACCTGATAAATTTGATGCTTTGGTTGAAGCAGTACGTAGGACAGTGGGTGTCAGTGATGAGAGAAGTCTTAATGGCGTTATAATGTTCTCAAAACCAGAATTAGCAAAGAAAACTGGACAATTGATTAGTAAGTTCGCAGAAATGATCGAAGGAAGACTGGTTGTGGATAGAGACATGGAAAGAAGGAAAGATGTCGCAGACTTTTAATACTTGTACTCGAAACAGTGGTCAACTAAAATTGGAAGTATAGCACACCAAACTTCAGTGGAAAGAAGGTTCAACAAAAAACAGCTTTTACCCCTCACTGAAGATTTAGTGAAATTACAAACTTTCTTAGACAAAAAGATGAAAGACGCTGAGAAAGATTTGTTGAGTGAACCAGGAAAGCAAAATTGGCGAGCATTTGCAAATTATTTACTAACAAAAATTACTCTGTTCAACTTTAGACGTGGAAATGAGTGTGCAGCAATGCAAGTTACTAAGTATCTAGAAAGAGCAGATTGGAGGACTGGAAACACCGAAATTTACAACTCCCTCAACAAATTAGAGTGTGAATTGGCTAAAAAGTATGTAACATTTTGGCTTATATTTTGTACTTATTTTTTTTCCCTTTAAGCATTGAAATATTAGGGGTGTAACAATTAAATAGTATATTGTTTAATTTAATTTCAATATGGTTCACAATATACGATGATATGAACAAACTGTACTGAATGGTACAGTATTGTTTATACCCAATCTCAAGTGGATTAATTCTATTATTTATAGAATTGAAACAAAATGGTTACAGTTGAGTTTGTGTCATAAATATAGAAATATTTTGGCTTAGATATTGGAAGTGAGATTCAGTCAGAAATGTTCAAATTTTGATTTTCTATATAGGAAATATTTCCTTTGTAAATTGCCAACGAGCATTTTTAGCTCACCTGTCACAAAGTGACAGGGTGAGCTTTTGTGATCGCTTTTCGTCCGGCGTCCGTCCGGTGTCCGTCTGTCCGTAAACTTTTACTTTAAATGACATCTCCTCATAAACCACTAAGCCAATTTCATCCAAACTTCACAGGAATGTTCCTTTGGTGGTCACCTTTAAAAATTGTTCAAAGAATTTAATTCAATGCAGAACTCTGGTTGCCATGGCAACCGAAAGAAAAAACTTTAAATATCTTCTTTTAAAAAACCATAAGAGCTAGAGCTTAGATATATGGCATGAAACATCTTCTAGTGAGTGTCTACCAAGTTTGTTCAAATAAAAGCCCTGGGGTCAAAATTGGCCCCGCCCCGGGGGGTCATTGATTTTCCCTATATGCATATAGTAAAAACTTAAAAAAAACTTCTTTTAAAGAACCCAAAGAGCTAGAACTAAGATATTTAGCATCAAACATGTTCTAATGGGTGTCTACCAAGTTTGTTCAAATAAAAGCCCTGGGGTCAAAATTGGCCCCGCCCCGGGGGGTCATTGATTTTCCCTATATGCATATAGTAACTAGAACTATCACTAAATGTGATTAATACCCCCACAAGACTGCTTCGGAAATGAGGATGTAACTAGTAACAGAATACCTTGTAAAAGAATTGAAATATAGAGTTATGGTTGTGGGCAATTAAAGATAGTTGTGGTTCTTGTATATTGCATTTCCTTTCAATGTGGTTGGCCATTGATGAAGTTTTATTGAATTACTCTGTAATAAGTCCAGAAAGAGAAAGAAAAGGAACAAAGGGCAATAACTCTATAAATACTGAAGATGTAGTTATAGTTCTTGTGCACTGCACTTCCTCTTTTTGTGCTTGACCATTGTATGAAGTTGTTTTGAATTTCAACCAGTACGTTTTAAGTTATGCTCCAGACAAGGAAAAGTATCAAAGGGCAGTAACTCTGTATTTTATCAAAATGGAGTTGTGGCTCTTATGCACTGCACTTCCTTTCAATGTCCTTGACAACTGTATGAAGTTGTATTGAAATCCAAACAGTAGTTTTCAAGTTATGCTCTGGACAAGGAAAAGTAACAAAGGGCAATAACTCTGTAATTTGTCAAGATGGAGTCTATGGTTCTTGTGCACTGCACTTCCTTTCAATGTGCTTAACCATTGTACGAAGTTATATTGAATTCCAACCATTAGTCTTCAAGTTATGCTCCGGACAAAAAAAAAGCAATGGAAAAGTAACAAAGGGCAGTAACTCTGTAATTAGTCAAGATGGAGTTATGGTTCCTGTGCACTGCACTTCCTCTCAATGTGCTTGACCATTGTATGAAGTTATAATGAATTCCAACAATTAGTCTTCAAGTTATACTCCGAACAAAAGAAAGCAATGGAAAAGTAACAAAGGGCAATAACTCTGTAATTACTTTAGATAGAGTTATGGTTCTTATGCACTGCACTTCCCCTTACTGTGTTTGACAATTGTATGAAGTTGTTTTGTGTTTTGACAATTGTATGAAGTTGTTTTGAATTCCAACCAGTAATTTTCAAGTTATGCCCTTATTGTGTTTGACAATTGTATGAAGTTGGAATTTCAACCAGTAAGTTATGCCCCGGACAAGGAAAAAGTAACAATAACTCTGTAATTAAAGATAGGGTTCAACTAACTCTGTGACCATTGTATGTAGTTATATTGAAGATTAGTCTTCAAGTTAGTTCCGGACAAAAGAAAGCAATGGAAAAGTAACAAAGGGCAATAACTCTGTAATTACTTTAGATAGAGTTATGGTTCTTGTGCACTGCACTTCCTCTCAATGTGCTTGACCATTGTATGTAGTTATATTGAATTCCAACCATTAGTCTTCAAGTTATGGTCCGGACAAGGAAAATGCAACGGACGTCTGGACCGACCGACCGACCAACCGACCACCGGGTGACTCCTATATACCCCCCCCCCCCAAACTTCGTTTTTGGGGGTATAAAAACTTAAAAAATCTTCTTTTAAAGAACTAAAAGAGCTATGGCTAAGATATTGAGCATCAAACATGTTCTAATAGGTGTCTACCAATTTTGTTCAAATAAAAGCCCTGGGGTCAAAATTGGCCCCGCCCCAGGGGGTCATTGATTTTCCCGATATGCATATAGTAAAAACTTAAAAAATCTTCTTTTAAAGAACCAAAAGAGTTAGAGCTAAGATATTTAGCATGAAACATGTTCTAATAAGTGTTTACCAAGTTTGTTCAAATAAAAGCCCTGGGGTCAAAATTGGCCCGGCCCCGGGGGGTCATTGATTTTCCCTATATGCATATAGTAAAAACTTAAAAATCTTCTTTTAAAGAACCAAAAGAGTTAGAGCTAAGATATTTAGCATGAAACATGTTCTAATAAGTGTCTACCAAGTTTGTTCAAATAAAAGTCCTGGGGTCAAAATTTGCACCACCCCAGGGGGTCATTGATTTTCCTTATATGTGTATAGCAAAAACTTAAAAAATCTTCTTTGAAAAAACCCAAATAGCTAGAGTTAAGATATTAAGCATGAAACATCTTTTAGTGAGTGTCTACAAACTTTGTTCAAATAAAAGACCTGGGGTCAAAATTGGCCCTGCCCCGGGGGTCATTGATTTTCTTTATATGTGTATAAGCAAAAACTTAAAAAATCTTCTTTGAAAAAACCCAAATAGCTAGAGTTTAGATATTAAGCATGAAACATCTTCTAGTAAGTGTCTAACAAAGTTTGTTCAAATAAAAGCCCTGGCCCGGCCCCAGGGGTGTCATTGTTTTTAACTATATGTGTATAGTAAAAACTTAAAAAAAATGTTCTTTTAAAAAGCCCAATGAGCTAGAGCTTAGATGTTTAGCATGAAACATCTTCTTATGGGTGTCTACCAAGTTTGTGCAAATAAAAGCCCTTGGGTTAAATTGGCCCTGCAACGTTGGGGGGGGAGGGGGGTATATACAGGTGAGCGACCTCAGGGCCATCATGGCTCTCTTGTTTCAAAATATTTTCTTTATTTGTTTAACATAAAATATGTGTTTGTTCTGTGTTCAGCAGAAACATGTTTTAGAATAAATTAAGAAAGGATTTATTTGTCATACATTATTATTTCATATTAAAGACATAACTATAAACTTAGTTTATACCGGCCCCCAAGATCAAGGATTTCGACTTGTTGACTCACTCCTTTGTGAGATTTGCATTCCATTGGAGAAGCATTTGCTATTTTAGTAGGATAGGAGTTAGCAGGTCACTACTCACCTACTGACCTGAAATAATTGCTGGAAAGGGTGTTTGAAAATGAGAAAACTGGTATTATATTCAAAATGCTGCAAAGGATGAATCGAGAGTAGCCTTGCATTGGACATTTGACAGTCTACAGTCCGACCCCGGTTATTCGACAACCCTTTATTCGAATACCCGGCATTATCCGAAGTAGATCGCCGGTCCCGTTTTTATCCCTATATAAAACAATATAAATACGAGCGTATTATTCGAAATGCATTATCCGAATACCTCCTATTTTTCGAAGTAAAATTTCGGTCCCGATTATACAATTACGAAAGAATTTCACACCTATTATTCGAAGCCAGCCTAATTATTATTCAAAGCCAGACTAATTGACGCAGATCCACTCGCTGACCAGTCGACTTGTGAAAAATATCCACAGTCATGCGTGTAATTAGACAATCATGATAATAACTATTCGTGTGTTCTTTAATCAACTTTAATTAACGAAAATGAAAAGCTATGCACCGTGTCCGATTTTGTTTAAGATGACAGCAATAATTTTTATACATTCCGTATATGTGAATTTGTCAAAACATCCAAAACATTTTTTTAATTAATTGTAACGTTACATGAGAGTCTTAATTTATCCTTATCGAAAATACCAGAGTTTAGCTGTAAATACCGTAGTGACGACACGGCCATTATCAAGGCTTTGCACGAAACGAAACGATACATAATGTAGAATAAAATGCAAGTATTTATGTCTTCAATGTCAATGCAATAATTTTTACGCATCTTTTCTTTAATATCAATTTTTTTCAATTGATTACAGGAAGCAAGTGTGTTGTAAACGGTAGTTTTGCGGTGATTGGTCAAAGTGGAGTACTTTTCGTCTATCACAATATTCCGATTTCGATTATTCGAACCCATCGATTATTCGAAGTAAATATTTAGTCCCAGGCACTTCGAATAAACGGGGTTGGACTGTATTTGTGATAAAATTTAGGTGTTTTATCATTTAAACTAGAAATGTGTCATCATGCCACAGATGCCCCCGCATGCAGCCAAAATTTCAGATGGTGCATTAATTATTTTTTTCATTTTAAGTTCAAAGCCCTTAAAACTTTTCAATGTTAACACAAACCATTTCCATACAATGTTCAAAGCACTGAAATTATTCAGTCTTAACCTTTTAGAAATAGCATATTGCATATTTGTAGCCAAAATAATGGCTAAAAGAATGAGTGGTGAAACTGAAAGTTCAAAATTTTTCCAATATTCAAGAAAGATAAGTTTGTCTAAAATCATTGAACCATGACCAAATTCAAACTTAAACTGCTTATTCCTAAGATGTATCTATATTATTTTCAAAGTGAAAGAGACATAACTCTGCCAAAAAATCATCAAACCATGACCAAATTCCAACTTGACCTGCCCATTCCTTTGACATATCCATATGTCAAATTAAAGTTCAATATGTGACACTGTTGGGTAGATAAGGAACAGAAACTGTAAATTTCATATTATTTTCAAAGTGAAAGGGGCATTACTCCACTAAAAATCATTGAACCATGACCAAATTTGAACTTGACCTGGGCATTCCAAAAACATATCCATATGTCAAATTTGAGTTGAATGTGTTGTACCTTGAGGGAGATAATGAACGGAAACTGAAAATTTCATATTATTTTCAAAGTAAAAGGGGCATAACTCTCCCAAAAAATCATCGAACCATGACCAAATTCGAACTTGACCTGTATTTTTTCATGACATATCGATATGTCAAGTTTGAGTTGATTGTGTTGTACCATTGGGGAGATAATGAACGGAAACTGAAAATTTCATATTTTTTTCAAAGTAAAAGGGGCATAACTCTGCCAAAAATTATCGAACCATAACCAAATTCGAACTTGACCTGTATTTTCTCATGACATATCCATATGTCAAGTTTGAATTGAATGTGTCCAACCGTTCTTAAGATAATGAACGGAAACTGAAATTTCATATTATTTTCAAAGTAAAAGGGGCATAACTCTGCCAAAAATCATCGAACCATGACCAAAATCGAACTTGACCTGTATTTTCTCATGACATATCCATATGTCAAATTTGAGTTGAATATGTCAAACCGTTCTTAAGATAATGAACGGAAACTGATGATGACGGAATGACAGAATGACGGAAGGACGGAAGGACGGAAGGATGGAAGGACGGAAGGACGGAAGGACGGAATGACGGAACAGGGTAACACTATATGCCCCGGCCATTACATGGCGGGGGCATAATAAACTTAACACTAATATGTTCTGTTTGGACATTTGTGATTTTCAATTGTCCTTACACCCGTAATGCAACCTCCTCCGTGGTCGAGGGGTTAGAGTGGATGACTTCTAATCCAGTTACCTCTCTGGCGTGGGTTTGATCCCCGGGAGATGCTTTGGTAGTTTAGCGCGGAGGAAGGTAGTCTAGTACTGGTGTAACTCTCCAGGAACGATGGTTAGGAAACTACCCGCCTATATGACTGAAATACTGTTGGGAAAAGGCGTAAAATGAAACAAACAAACAAAACACCCGTAATGCACGACGACTCGATGATGAATTTGCAATGGTGAAAAGGCGATGATGCATCGAGTTTATTTCATCATGTCATCACGATGCCACATTCTAATGTGTATAATCGTACAAACACCAGTCCATTATCGTACCATCCAGTTTTCGCTATGACTTGTTACAGTGACACTGGTCATTGTGCAATGGTGGAGAGGGTATAATTCGTGGTTGAAAACAGAATCATGGTGCAATGGTAAAATTGCGAGTTCTTAACATCACATTTTCACCATAATTCTGTCGTATGGGTTACTCTTATTTTTGTGAGGACTTTAGAATTTCTCTCCCTTCATACAAGGACACTTAGCATTTTTTGGTCCCTACATAGGAGAAAGATGCTCTCTCCAGCCTGTGCGAGGACAATGTGCTCACGTTGGTGACTCTCACCTTAATAAGTGCGATAATTACCTTTGAGGACATACACATTTTCTCTCCAAAACTACTGGGACACTAAACTGTCCTAATAAAACGACTTTTACATATAAAGAGAAACACTTTAAACGTTTCGTAATGGTCAAAGGGAGGTGATAAGAAATGGCAATTCGAGTGAGAGTTACGCGTATTATGCTCGGTAATAGGTGTCCTA
>NW_026858789.1:0-7661 GCF_026571515.1 Ruditapes philippinarum
TAATCCTCTGTGAAGTCATTTTCTGAAAACCTTTTGTTTAAGTTTTCAGGCAATTCATTATCAAATAAAAATCACACTTTAGTATGAAGGTATGTTAAGATGCCATGTCTCTAGTCTGTTGAAAAATTCGATGTGATAATCTGACCTAATTTTTCTGTTTAATATTGTGAAAACTTCTTCAATACTGTTGAAAGATCATGTCTGCCTATAACTGTATCACATTTATCGGTGCACAGCGTTAAATATCTTTGCAAAACGGACACCTTCTTTACAAAATAATCTGTAGTTGTATCATGAGTAAATTTAAAGTTTTTTAATGGAGAACAATGATACTTAAGTGCAAATATAGAAAATACATTCCATAGACCTTTTCTCATCGGCTAAAGAAATGCAATACAACAAAATCAGAGGTAAAGTTTCGCGGCGCTGAACATAAAATGACTAAACGGAACGCATAACCTACTTGCAAAAATATATTGTAGCTTAACCATTTATAATATAATTTTAAAAATTTAATGTTCAGTTTCAAAATAATAAAGCTCAATCTGTTCTCACCGATTTATTAAGAAAATGAATACAATAAAATCGGCACGTAAAAGACATAAGTAATAACGGAATTGACGGAAATTATTGCTAATTACAAGTAACAAAGTAGGCATGCAATTTGCGCATAGCTCTCTTCGATAGCAAGAGACATTTTCAAAATTTGTAATTCTTTTCTTTTTTTTTTTTTTTTTTTTTTTAAAAAAGGTCATTCCTGATTAATACTAGTACAGGGTCCAGGAGAGGTTACACTGGAATCAAAAATAGTAATCACTCCCATTTCGAACTCACGGGAACAATTTAAGAAGTATGCTAAGGCAACACTGGAACACGTTGTCATATGGGTGTGCGATCACGTGTTTCAATGTATATTGCATTTGATACAGCTTTTCGGAATTTGTAGATGCTTATGATAGGTACTTAAATGCGACTGAAAAATGCAGTCTTAATAGAATTGTTTTTCATTTTCATTTTTATGGAACCAATGAGTGACCTCTGCTTTTGACTTATGTTGTTAACAAGAAATGTTGTTGGACGTTATTAGCATACCTAGCACATTATTTAAATAGTTTAAAACCAATATGCAGCCTGCAATGAAAATACAACTGCGTCGTATCATATTTTATTTTGAACTGCGTCGTATCATTTCGTAAAAATCATTATTTCCTAAGAAAATAAACATCTCTTTTTAATGAAAATTTAGTACATGATGCAAAATTATGTTTTGAAGTTTATGGTGAACTCTGAAAACGAGTATATAATTGATTTGAAGGAGAAACGATAGATAAAGCAATATGAACTGCGTCGTATCCACACATTTTCATAAAAATTCTGCTCCGCTTCGAGTTGCAAGTTCGCTATAACTTTTGTTTAACAAAATAGATGTCTAAGCAACATATACCGAACGAAGCGGAAAATAGTGTAGCGTGTTAATACATATATCTGGTTTTCAGTCATTTCCAACAAAAAGAGTTATAAACAAAAACATACATTTTTCGTTCCAAGATGGCGGCGTTTGTTTACATTTTGTAGGATACGACGCAGTTTTGATTCCCAGCCCTGATTAATGAACTTTGACAAATGTTAAATTTTCGTTTTCATTTTAGGATTGTTTAAAGTTGATACTCGGAACTTAAAATTATACCACGTAAACATATTCAGAACTTTAAAATAAACATGTTTAATTTGTACAAGATGTCACAATCATATCAACCCATTACGCGATATACACGCCTTTCAACGCCTTTTTCACCCCACCCCCTTATTGTTGTCTTTAATGGTGAAAAAATGCCTTATTTTGGACCCCAACACTTGTTTTTGTTTGAGAAATGTTGTTAAAAAGTGACCTCTTTTTCGGCGCGACCCCCTACCAAAAGATACATCAGGGGGTTGCCAGAAGGGGTGTGTGCCCACTTCTGTTTAGGGGGTTTGAAGGAGGACGGTAGTCCCCCTCATCGTCAAGAAAATTTTGGACTTGTGAGAGGCTCAAAATGACCCCAGATTGATCATAAGATAACGTGTAACCTAAAGCATTTGACTCTACTTCAATCCATTGAGAAGTTGCAGCACTTTGGAATCAATTTTGACGGAAAATAGTGATTTTTGGCCAATTTTGAGATGTCATCTGGTTGCCATGGTAACAGAAAACTTAAGCCTGAGCATGTTGTTGCAAGGGCAATGGTCCAGTCAACATTTGTGCCAAGTTTGATTAGTATTGAAGCAGTTTTTTTATAGTAGTATAAATTTGAACTTGTAACGGGAGACTTTTCAATGAAAACAGCCATTTTTCACAAAATGCTCATGAAGTAATGGGTTAAGATATGGAGATAAACCATAGTGAAAGGTTCTATATACATGTGATGAAGAAGTCTGTCATTATAAAATGGGTGTAAGGACGTATTCCCTTTCGGACAAAATCACATTCGCATATCCGGACATAATCCCCTCTATGAGCGGACATAATCCCCTTACCTACTCGGACAAAATCCCCTTGTTTCATAGGTTTTTTAAATGTTGAATTCTGCTTAAGCCGGTGCTAGGGGGCGTGGAGGTAGTTTGCACTTTACAGTACCGTCCATGAACAGGCTCAATCAAACCGAGCCTGCAACATTTTCAATTATGTTGAGTTGGATTTTGTTTAAGGATTCTTGCCTCCTCTCTTTTATCGCCACATCAACGTTATTTGTGCCGTGTGGAGGCTGTAAAAAGTCGCCCCGTACATTCAATCATAGACGTTATATTTCCGATCCTCAAAGATCGTTCAGCACCACACAATTGTTGTGCTTGTGTTAATTTAGTTATTTCTATCTGGCGTTTTTCTTGTTGGATGGTTCCAGTATTCCTCACATGAATACTGTTGAATCACCCTTAGGATATGTGGCCTGCTTTTTAAATTTGTCTTTTGACGTATTATCTGTGATATGAAGGCTTCATAACCTCTGCTACCCTTTTTAAATTTCATTTGTTTGATTCCGCCCATTGTTTTCTCGTTTACGGCACACGCATTTTTTTACTTGGGGACCATATGCTGCTTTTCATGGAATGCCACTTAGTGAAGGTTCCATGATAACCGCCATATGAACACATCTGCAGATGTTTCAAAATTCAAAATTGTACCAATTCATTTTAAATGTTGAATTCTGCTTAAGCCGGTGCAAGGGGGCGTGGACGGTAGTTTGCACTTTACAGTATCGTCCATGAACAGGCTCAATCAAACCGAGCCGGCAACATGTTCAATTATGTTGTGTTGGACATTCTTTAGGGATTCTTGCTTTCTATGTCCTAATGTATTATTATGTTCCATAAATTTGATTAATAATGTATTCAAATGATGTGTAAGTTGTAAATTTTGGGCATTCGAATCATTTTTGTCAAATATATTTACGGACAACATTGAATTTCTTATACAGAACATTTTTGTGGTTATGCTATTATAAGAATAGTTAGAAGATGAAAAAAATAACCTACCTACCTACCTACCTACCAAGACTTCTTTCTTGTCGTCCTAGCTGTATCTAGCGAAGCACACAAAACGGCGCGTTGTCGCGTGGCGCGTTATCGTGATGTTGTCCTGTCGCTTTGCTTTTAAGCCAATCCTTCGATTTGAACCGAGCGACAATGTGACATCGCGACAACACGTCGCACGACAAAGCGCTGATTGGAGTGCATCGTTAGCAACAGGGCGACAAGACAGAAGTCCGACAACGCGCCGTTTGGCGCTTTGTTTGATTCCCTAGCGACAACTAGACGCACAAAAGCGTACCAAATCAGCCACCATAACTTGTATGCAAACCGATTCGTGTTTCGCGAATCATCGTCTCACATCTTGCCCCTATTACAAATTGGATAGAAATTTAAAACAATGTCACCGCTTGTTGCACTTTTAAATGCTTAGGTTTCTTTCGAATCATTTACCTTGTTTGTTTGTTTTTTGTTGTTTTTTGTTTGTTTGTTTTTTTTGTCAATCAACAAAACAAAAAATAATAATACAAACATGGCAAAGAAGTAAATAAGGAAGATAACTGATTGAAATTTCAGCATTTTTGCTATAACAAAAATGACTAGATTAAATAAAGAATATCTGTTGTCGCTACACATTAGGGCCTGAAAATTTAGAATACTAGGAAATCTTGAATAATAATTACTGATATACCTGTGTCTTTCATGATTGGGCCATTCATATAATTTAAATTAAAAAGGTGTTAATATTAAAGCAAGAGGCGGGAGATGTTTGATTGAAGGCATGTTTGATGGAAGGCGTGTTATCTCACCATGTCTGTATTGAATTTACAATAACGAGAACTTTTTGAAAGTTATATATTATACATTAGCCATAGAATAGGGGCGGCTTGTGGTGGGGATGGAAGGTGAGAAGAATGACAGACTTGTATGAAAATGTTAACTAATGGTTACTTGACACGCCATCAACATCTGGGTGAAATAGAAACTATATATAGTGAGGATATATAGACATACACGGGTGTTGAAAGAGGAGAAGTGAAAAAAAATATGAAGGCTTTAGGATGCTTATTGGTAAGTACTAAGTCTTTTCTATTTTCTTTTTAGTGGGGTGACAGCATACTTTTATTTAATCAATGGTATGCTGAGAATAATCCAATAACAGGAACTACTATAATTAATGATTCAAATTAAAACTAATGTATTCAATACTAATTTTAATTAATTTCACTGTTGTATTACGCAAAGTTTGCAGTTGTATACGGTTGCATAAATGGAACATATTTACAATGTACTATGTGGGCACTCAATAGCTAATACGTGGCCACGCGATTTTAAATAGGTGAATAATATGTTGCTCACTGAATTGATAAGCGCATTCTCATTGGTAACTAACAGTCTTCTTACAGTATTTTTACATTTTTTCACTGTTGATTCTTTTACTTTAAAAGTGCATAATATAAGTGACCATTGGTATTTATCAATTTATTTTTGATTTTGATCGTTGGTGAGGTTTTCATCTATTTACGTTGATGTGATACCAAAATCTTAAATGAAAAAAAAATGAAGTAGAGCTTCACTTGATATTGTTTACTGCTATCATAACATTTCTTCCATGCTATCACTAAAAAAAATTAAAAATTTAATGCAATTGACCATGCAATACTTTAAAGCACGAATAGAACAAAGTGTAATAAAATGTATAGAAGTATACGAAGCATTTATGACAAAGTGGTGAATGTCGTTCAAATCGATTAACATGTTCCTAGCCTCAATCCCTTTTAAAGAGGTTATATATTTATTTATTCAGATCTACATTTATGCCCTTGTGCAAGTTAAATTTGTGCCTGAAATAATAGCTGATTTGGTGCCGAAATTCTGGCTTGCATTTAAAATTAAATATCTGTCAACCAAATAAGTTCAAATAATTATATGAATATGGAGCCTTTATAAATGGACATACAAATTATTCTATGGTATAAAATCGATTTGGTGAAATATCATGATATCAGTTTGAAAAAGTAAATATTCTTAAAAAATGTCTGTTTGTTTCTAACGATCTTTAATATACGGACATTTGGCATTTTTGATTGAAAATTAGTTTATAACAAAATTATCATTTCCTAGATAAAATTCAGAGAAACTATTAGTCACGGTGCATATCCCTATCGGTACCCTCTTAAAACGGTATAATTAAGGTCAGTCTCTGCTGAAAATACACCAATCTAGTAAATGTTCACTCTTCTGATGAAAGGTTGTATGTCCAGTGAAAAAGAATGATACCACGGAATACAAAGGAATTTGAAGGAATTTGTAGCGGACGATATAAATTTTATTGTATTGATTTATTGATGATTAATTGGGAATTGGTAAAAGTTATAAAAATGGTGTATAATTGACTCTCATACAGTAATATTTCAGAGGAACAGAAAAGAAATTAAACTTTACACTATACAAGGAATTACAGTATATTATAGAATGAACATATATTGCTGCAGAAAAAACAAAGATTTTACATTTTGAACATTATAAATACAAATACTTATTTATATTACAAATGTGGAACAGGTGTAAATTGTTAGCGTACAAAATTGCCGTAAAACTTGCGTCCTTCCAAGTACCGGTTTAGCCGGTGCAGGGGGTAGGGATTTGAGTGTGTGAGATTTTTTTCAAGCTTAAACAGATTCAATCAAATCGAGTCTGTAAGTTTTATCTTCTAATTTAATCGTTTCATATCCCTCGAGAAATCTACTTTTTTTCTTCTTTTTTTTCGCGGAATGATTTAATACTTTGGTTTTATGCAGGTTTTAATAATTTTACTTCTACAAGATGTTGATGCTGGCTATACTAGAAACGTTTTATCCAATGGGAATTGTCACGGCAACTTAAACGTAAGTACAAGATTTGGGAGTTACATATTTGTTACACTACAATGTTCACGAGACCTTGACTAGTGAAATAAAAACCATAACGGTTGCTTGGAACATTAATAACATTGATATTTTAAACGTTTACAAAACATAATTATGTTAATGTTTCTATGATTCTATAATTGTGCTTACGTAGAATTTTATTACATTTCTTTCTCGAATTACTTGTATACATGTATATACCAAAGTACATTTCATTCTTTCATGTCTATCAACCATCAAATTAAAGGTCTTGTCAATACTTACAATATCGCAATCGATATTGTCCGGCAATTATTTCGTTATCCACCCTTTGATATGCATTTATCCTGTGTCCTTGTACGTTCTATTTATCTTGTCTAGTAGAGTCCATTAAACAATATAAATAATTAGGAGCACAATAGGTCAGAAACAAATGAAATTTACTTTTTTAGAAATAGCAAACATTAGTTTTAAAACGTTGAGCATGTTCGATGTTATTTCCTGGAGAAAGCAGTGCTAAGTAAATGTAAACAAAGCAGTATTTCGGCTTCAATACTAAATACAAAATTACCATTACTAAATAACTGCCAAGAAGCAACAGGAGAAAAAGATAGTTTAGGTAATGTTTTGGTCACTATAAACTCGGACCAAAATTGAAAAGCTTTCGAAAAAATATTATCATTATTATTATTATTATTATTTATTTATTTGGGGGGGGGGGGGGGCTTAATGGGCCTTAAAGGAGTCCAGTTAGTAAATGATATCTCACAACGATGCTGTAAAATCACACAATACCAAATAAGGGAAGTGATATCATGTTAACCATTCAAGAAAACATAAACGTTTTTAAATTTCATTTCCTAATTTTGAAGCCAAAAAAAAAAAAAAAAAAAAAAAAAAAACACCAACAAACCAAGAACATCAACAACAACTTAAACTATGAAAAGACACGCGTTTTCCCTTTAATCGGTTAGGTTTGGAACAAGTCTTGATAAGTTCCCGACAGAGCTGAACACAACTGGGTCGGGATTTTCTTCTACATACATGCAGCCTCTAAGAAGTTAACATTCATGAAGTATTTATAAATTGCATATCATTACATCATTTCCAGAATTGTCCAAGCAATGAAATCTGTGCATCGGGTGAAAATTGTATTGTCACTCACGTACTATGTATAGACAGATGTTTTCCTTGTGAGTATGACATTTATCTATACACTTGTTTCCATTGTGACAATTAAGTAATTACTACATTATGTTAGCATATTTG
>NW_026858790.1:0-55578 GCF_026571515.1 Ruditapes philippinarum
TTAAAAGGGATCACAAAAGAAGTATCATATATATAAGAAATTAAGTTTATTAATAATATACATACTTCCAGGTCAAAAAAGGTAAAAAAAAAGGATAAACATTTAGAGATCGTTTTGTAAAAATGCATTTAAATTACATTTTAACATCATATCGATTTTAATAAGTTAGCTATTAATTATGTATTAATGTTGGAACATATATTCATTAGTTGCCAATATTATTTTTTTTATTCCGTTGGCATCACATTTATTCATATGTCATCATTCAGTTAGAGTATATCCGATAGATGAAAGATAGATGGAGTTCTGTTATGAATATATTTAAGAGTAACACACATATAAAGTGAATAAAAAATTATTCACAAGATTACAACTCTCTCCATGTAAGAGTAAACTTACGTATCAAACACATATTCCATATTGGGCTAGTGACAGCTAGTGAGTGTTTTAAGATAATATTAACATAAATTATGCACACAACTTTCAAGTCCATGTGGTTGCTTCAGAATATTTCAAGAAAAAGAAAAATCCACATATCTCAAGTACGTATTGCTATTTGCATTTTGGCATAGCCTAGGAAAAATCAGTCAAACAAAATTGTACTCTGAATGTCATATTTTAATAAAGGAGAAAGTATATGTATAATCAATGAAAAGAATCCATTTCGAGTGAATTCGAAAGAAAAACATCTTAACAACATAAAATGTCAGCTTCTCTCCAGTGTATTCTTTAACAGAACATTGTTGGTATAAAAGTTTCGTTTTACAAAGTACAGTCAAAATGGAAGCTTTGCAAGTTTTGAGAAGGTTAGAAAAAAATATATACGAGTATATATATATTCTTGTAACAGCTCTAGCTGCACACGATTAACAAAAAGTTTTTATTCTAAATAAATAAATAAATCCGATCTACATGTTCAAAATAAAAAAAAATGATATAGGGGCTTCAATGGCCGAGTTGACAATTTTGTTCAGTTCAAACCATTTGCCCCTACCTTGTTGATTCGGATGCAGCAAATGCCTGAAATAGTACGCCGAGGGGTTTCTGTGTTATTCCTCCACAATCAAAGCAGGATTATCGCCAAATTACCTCTTTTAATGTTGGTGCGATGTTAAACTCAACTAATTTGCCCTCAACGTTTTAAATAACGAGAGTTTCTAGTGGTATAAATCTTCTTTTTTCAAATTTATATGGAATACCACAATTACACATAAAAATCGTTTGACAGATAAAAATGTTGTTTTATTTGAAATAAAAAAGTGACTTCATTTCCGTGTCATAATGGAATCTGTAATTAAGAAAGGAATTGAAAGATTGAATACTTTCACAAAATACATGTATTTGATTCTTAATTAGTAATTGAAAGGGATAATTATGATCTACAGTCGACTTTCCTGGTTTCCATTACAAAAAGTGCCAATTCGATTCAACAAATGTACTGACAAATGGGAAATTAATTAATATTTTGATTCAAATAATTACGTATACAGTTACCAGTAATCTATGGCTTAGGTAAATTATTCCTCAACTAAGTATATATTAAAATATATTTTGTAAGTTTCACGGTGAAATAATCGCAATATGACTGAATGCTATCGTAACTATATTTGTACGCCGATGAATTGGAAAAAATTATAAAAATATAAAAAATATCAAATTCGTCAATCGAATAATTTGGCATTAGTAAAATATATATGATTACCGAAAGTACATTTATGTTTGCACAGATTATGCCAAATTTTTACAAAGACCGAGAAATGACACAGTCTAGATTTTGCTCTTTGAATGTGATAGTATTTTATTTTTAATTATTTCATCTAAGATTATTTTTCTTGGCAGTTACAATTTAGCTAGTTAGGGATTCTCCACTGAAGTCTATAAGCCTAAAATAATAAAATTTGAAATCCTAACATATATTATTTGGAGCACTTAAAAAGCACTGGAAAAATGTCTACATAATAAAGGAAATTAAGAAATACCCCCCCCCCCCCACACACACACAAAAATAAAAAAAAATAAATGTGCTATTCGTAGCCAAATTTGAGTGAAAAGAGTTTTCATATTTAAGTCATTTTGCACGATAAAATGGTGGAAAAACGGGGTTAGGAAATGAACTGAAACATTGCACACAAGTAATGGGTCCAGACCTACATCAAATGGAATACAAATATCAGAACAATATTTCTTGTCATATTCAACAGAATGTTTGATTCCTTTTCAAGTCAGGCGTGAACATTGCTATAATATAATTAACTGATAACATTTTTTCACCACCAAATAAATGGCGAACCTTAAGTATACAAAGTTTAAAAAGTATAAATTTCTAAAACATTTTGCATGAAAGCTTTGTAAACATAAAGTCATTTTTTTATTCTTAGAGAACAAATATAACTGTAACTGCTGTGAATTAAATCATTATTTTGTAATTTTGAAATTAAATTGTTGACCATAATATGTTATTATAAATCATTAGTGTAACATATTTCTGTCTTTAAAAAGGTTACAGACATTATGTTTTTAATAAAATCTTTACAGAACCATCACCGCAAACAAAAATCACGAAAGAGCGAAAACAAAACGATTGCTCTTACGTTAATTTAAAAGCTTTTCTATCCTATAGCAAAATTCATTTCACTCTCTTATTATTACCAACATCACAATGGTGGAACACAAATAAATTTAATCAATTAGAGTGATACAACAGCATGTTGTGGGGCGTCCGAGGCCGAGTGGTTAAGGTCGTTGACTTCAAACCACTTGCCCCTCACCGCTGTGGGTTCGAATCCCGACAGGAACTTTGGATTCTTTCATGTGAGGAAGCTATTCAGCTAGCTTACGGAACGTCGATGGTTCTACTCAGGTGCCCGTTCGTGCCTGAAATAATGCACGGAAGGGCACCTGAGGTCTTCCTCTACCAGTAAAGCTGGAACGTCGCGATATGACCTATACTGTGTCGATGTGACGTAAAACCCAAAACAAAGCATAAATGCAACAGCATGTTTCTTTCCATAATCAAACTATAAGACATTTATCGCAATATGATAAAACATACTTAATGTAGTTTAAAGAATTTAAGTATATTTAATGAATATATTTAGAAGTTGAAACGTAGGCTCTAGACAATTTTTGAAATTCTTGATATAGATTTATTTTTGCTTATAATTACCGCTACCAGATTTTACCTAAAAGCATAACAAACTAATAATGTATTCTTTATGCATTATATGATACATTGAAATATTGATATTGATATATATGTTTTTGGTGGAGTAAACATATGGCTTCATTTCCGTTTATACAAAAACTTTCCCCTTTAGGAATTGTAATTAAAGAGTGAAATTCACAACATCATGATCAGATTCTTAACCAATTAGTGCAAAGCGAATAATTGTTTACCGCCAGCTTTATGTTTGCTCACAAATCAAACAATTGGATTCTATCGATCCACAGACAGATGGGAAATAAATGATTATCTAGCCATCAGTAATTAATCATTTATTACACTATTACTCACATTTTCAAAAAAAAAAGATAAGATACATGTACATTTTAGGTCGGCTCTTTGTTCAATTTGCTATTCCAACTTGGGAAGTTCCTTTAATTTGAATGACAAGTTGTATTATTTTACTTATACCTGTGACATTTCCTGTCTTTTAGATAAAAAGTGTACCTAGAACTGAATTTCTTTAATGTGCTACGACGTTACAAAGTTATGCTATTATTTGATTTTCGCATTTAAATTTAAGTTTTAGCCCATTTGGTTAATTGGCAATTGGAATCGGTTTATAGACTTATGTTTTGAACTTATTATATAAATATATAACAATACCAGATGATCTAATTATGCAGACAACAAAACAGTAAAACGGTCTGGTTAACATCACTATTTTGTAATCAATTATTAATGTTTAAGTTAGGCTTAAACCCGTGACAGGGAGATTGAGATCTCACCGGTATATTCATTATCAGGCTCAATCAAAACAAAAACCTGCAATATGTTATAGACGTTTTGAGCAACCTTCAATGTTCCAATGTTTACTCGTTTGTGAATGCACAGATCTACAGACTGACAAAAGTTTTATATTCTTATGTTTGCCAGCGAAAGGTACATGTTTTCCGACGTCAACAACCTTAATCAATCGGTCACGGAGACCATTACACTATTTTTTAGGCATTAAGTTTAAGTAAAAAAGAGTAACGTGAATCATTTTTATAAACAGTTGATTTACTATAAGGATTTATAGTTAGCCGATTTACTAAAGTAATTGTGTATGTTTTATTTCATATGGGCAAATAAAAAAAATCAAACACTAATGATTGAAATTATCTCAGCCATTTAACATATGATAAACAAGATCAACAAGGAAAGGCAATTCCCACACGATCCAGCAACAAAACTAGTGGCAAGGAGGCCAGGAGGACCCCTAAAAACAGCACAGGGCACAAGGCAGAGCATTGGCAGGCTAATCACGTAAATGATACATAAGAAGAATTAATAAGTTACCAATAAGGAATTCAAAGAAAACAAATAAATGATTGAATAATAGGCCCACAAAGTCAAAGGGCACAGGGGAAGGGGTCAGGAGACCCGGTGAAATAAAACTAGGGTCTACTTATCGTAGACGAGAAATTAACAAGGGACACAAACAAAAGTGTCACCAAAACAGTATGAAACAACAAAGATATACATCTGAGGAACACAGAGGGGCGCCGCTTGTAACGGTCAGCAGCTGGGTAGGTTAAACCGGTTAATGGTGCACTAAACCTCACGCTTAGCCCTACCACGTTACTATAAACCAGACAGTTTAAATAAAATGAATCCCCGCCAAGTGAATTTCTATCAGTTGTCATGGTTACAAAAGTTAATATAAGTAAAACATCGAAATCCTCATGTAGAAAAACACAAATGAAAACCCAATGACCATAACAATTTTATAACAACAAAGAAGAAACCTTGTGATTTTAATAGTTTGTATCCTCTTTAAAAAAACGTTAACCCTTGTAGTAAATTGAAAAAATAGGTACTTATGATTTTTAAACGAATACGAACAAAACGATTGGAGAAATACATGCGTATTTCCCTAATTTAAATTATTTAAGATATTTCTTTACATGCAATACATTACAAAATGATTGTAAATATTCATTTACCTAAATAAATTCCGAAAAGGTATATATTCCTTAAAACAATATTCCTTTATGCTGAATGTCTTAAAAGTCAATAATTTCAGACCTATCCAATATCATGTTTTGCAACAAGTTTGCGCTTATCTGACCCGAATGATAGAGGCTGACATTTTAAGAGACTTCAATCGATGCAAATCAATGCTATAGAATCCTACTGTTACTGTTTTCCAGTGGTGTTCTTTCTCCTCAAGATTAAAATGGTGACATTAAATCCACTAAATGACTCGGTACGGAAATGTGGAAGGCTTATCGTCATTAAGAAATAATTATTTCTAATGACTTAGCGGTTAACTATCGTAAATGATTGAATTATCTTTAAATATACTATTTCATTAACAAAAATGTTTTCTACTTTCTAGTTGTTATTAAATGTGTGTCATGACTTTCTTTTTTAACTGTTTCTTAAAGAGACTTTATCATGTTCATATTTACATCGAAAATATATGATATCTTTGTAAACAAGGTTATTTCTACCTACCAATATTAAAAGAATGTAATCGTTAAACTACAAACATATTCAATTATGTTCGTATATGTATTTTTCTTTTTCAGATAAGAACAATCCCTACATGGTATTTCTAAGGGTATCCGAATATCAAAATTTGTTCAATGAATACTCAAAGTCAATGGTACATAGTGTCAATTAAGTGAACGCAGTTTTTTCTGATAAACAATATGTTGTTGTTTCATTTAGGGGAAGATAAATTGATTGAATTTGTTTCTTAGATGAATAATAAATCATTATAAAGCTTCAGCTTTGATTGCTTGAAATTTAATTGTTACGGAACTCTAGATGTTATTCCATGCAACAAGTTAACGTTCTCATGTGATAAGATAACCGCGAATGGAAAGTGATTGCTAAATTATAACTATTGGCGATTGATTTTTTGACTATCCTCACCAATGGGTGAGACATTTGCAAAGACATTTCTTCAAAAAGGACTGTATAATAACAAGAAACCATATTACAACTTTGTTAAGCAAATACTCACCATCATATAAGGAACTATGAAGATCATTTGGAAAAGAAATATGAATAACGTAGGCCTAGACCATTGTTATTCTGATCTGATAAAAATGATTTTGCATGACCTTCTTAGTAATCTACTGCCTACTTTATTGACGACTTCTTGGACAGATCAGGAGATGAAATGATTCCAAACATGATAAAACTACTGGTGCTCTGTGAATATTGCACCATAGGGAAATGATGAATTCTGAACATTTTCTAGAAGCAATCGATTATGGATTTGGTATTCATTTCAGATCCTGAACTACAACAATGGTCTGAAATCAATTGTAAAAACAAACTTTAAATTTTGCATTATGTTTAAAAAATGTATAAAGGAAAACTCCATTAAATGTTATATTAACTAGAAATAAACTACAACAGACGGAGAAAGGATTAGCAATATACCAAGATCAATAATTTCTTTCATTTTTTCTTGAATATAGAAATGAAATAATATATATTTCGGCTAAAACGTGTTAACTGTTTAAATGATATAACTCAAGTTTTAACGGTGTAAACAACATTTCAATAACATATAGCTTCTCTTTTAAAATTGCTTTTAAAAACCAGCACAAGAACGTTTGGACATAAACGTCTAAATGCTGTCACTACATATAACTTAACAACTTGAAAGAGGGAACATGTTATATGTTTATCACCAGCAAATCTAAAAATATGTTATATCGTTTTCAAATAAAAGGTAGGACTTCACACTGCTCACGAATGATAGAGTAATTTCCTTCCGGAACGTGCGTTCACTAGAGATACTAGAAAGACAAAACGACTTGTTCGCTGTAAGAAATGACAAGTTTATTCGGTCGTTTCTCGGTAAACAGACCCGGTCTTTCAATCGTAATAATATTTCGAGGTATTTCAGAAAACATCCTAAAAACGTGATCATTAATAATTCATCTTTATACTCTCTATGGTTTTACATTTCAACAATTTAAATTTAACACAAAGTTTAATCTTGACAAAGCTCATTTTAGACATATGACGATAGTGTGCTTTCTATTGATAAATCCCTACACCGTTCAAAGACATAACCGTCTGTAAATAAAATAACCGCTACTTTTTAAATCTGAATGTGTAAATAATTGAAAATGTCATGTTTTAAAGATATTGAACATATCCATTCGTTAAATAAATAGACGACAAAATAAATACTTACATGAAAAACCATGTAATGGGTATCTTTAAATTTAACTTGTTTTCTGTTGAAATGATAATGTATAATTTTTATTTGTAGCAAATTAACAATTTAGTTAACATTAATCCTAAAAACCACGATTTTAGTAAAAATATATTAATTTCAATAATTGTGGTTAACTATTTGAAAAAAATAGCTCATGGAATCAATAAAAAATCTTAAAACAAAGTGATCCCTCGGAAGCATTAATCACAACAAAATTACATAAGAATTGCAGACTCGGTTTGTTTGAGTCTGTACATGAGGGATAATGAAAAATTGCAACATCCCTCACGCCCTTAGCGCCGGCTTGAGCGGTACTCAATTCTCAACACTTAATAGTGCTGGCATCAATGTTCCAGAAGGACCAGAAAAATATAACAAGACTGAAGTGAAGTACGGGGCAACTATTTACAGCTGCCACACGGCACTTGACACCTGCTGTTGTGGAGTCTACACTAACCTTTATTGCAAGTATTCAGCGTAGTAAATAATCCTTTCCGAAGAATGTTTTAGAATTAAAGTATTCCAAACTTATGCTTTAAATCAAGAATCATGCGAACTTTAGGCAATTCACCAAGCAGCAACAAGTTAATGCGTGTGAGCCAGAATGATAGAGACTGACATTTTAAGAGACTACAATCGATACAAATCAATGCTTTTTTCTACCGTTGCTGTTTCCCAATAACGTATTTCACCAAAAGCGTAATTTCAAAATTGACATATCTAATCAAATACTGGGTGGATTCAAGAGAAAATGTTGAAGACTTATTATAGCCGAGAACATGAAAATCATCTGAATGACATAATGATCAATTTCTAATGACACATCTCCTTTTTTATGACAGCTAATTTAAGAGTGTAGTACATGTGCAACAGAAAGCAATAGCATACATACTGACAGGTCAAAAAGAATGAATAAACATTGAGAGATCGTTTGAAAAAAAAACATTTTAAATTACATTATAACAAAATCATATCGATTATAAGTTACCTATCAATTATGTATAAATGTTGGATAATATATCAATTTGTTGCAAATACTATTTTTAATTCCGTTGGCATAACATTTGTTCATATGGCATTATTCATTATATCCGATAGATGCCAAGTTTGTTGTTTATATGTTACGTGTACATTTTGGAACGAAACTGTTTAAGATATAGACTAAATGGCTAGGGGGTCAATGGACTATGCTCCATTTAATTTGAATGACATATTGTATTAGTTTAGTGATACCTGTGACATTTTCTGACTTTTAGATAAGACGTAGACCTAGAACTGATTTGCCTTAGTGTGCTTCACCCTAACAAAGTTATACTATTATTTGATTTTCGCATTTAAATATGACTGACATAATCTTTTTTGTATTCGTATGTTTTCAAGCGACATGTTTTCCAGCGAAAGGTTCATGTTTTCCGTCGTCAACAACCTTAAACAATCGGTCACGAAGACCATTATAACATATCTTCAAATTCACAAAGACATACAATAGTATATAAATTCATATAAATTCACAAGGACATTACATAATTATAGTATTTTCTAAATGTATATGAACAAACATTAGACATTTTCAGATACTTCTTTATAATTTACAGTTAATATTTGACCTATTCTCTACTTTACTATACATGAATATAGCAATGGTTTTTTTTGAGCTCGTAAAATCAAAAATGAACATTGATTTTCTTATAAACAAGCTGTTCTCTAAAATTGTTACAGTCTAAGTTCGATTGAATATTCAATATCACCTTTTCTGAGTATATAGAAAATTTAACATGTTCTGAGACCTTGTTACAAATTCACAAGTACATACAATAAATTATAATCATATACAATTCTTAGTCATTATAAAAGACATTTATTAGGATATATATCTATTACTTATACAGAACTAAGAAAACAAAGATGGCTAGAGAGAATATTACATCCATTTACTGGAAAAGAAAAAAACAACAACAATAATATGCCTTCTGAACAGTCATGAATAATGACTAATGTCTTTGTTAAAAATATTATAGTATATATACCTTGTTATTATGATTTGCCTGTAATTCCAGATTGATTTTTTTTATATATATACAAAAGAGTTATCTAAAATATGAAAAAACATATGCATTAAGGGGTCAATTTAAATCTTAGAACTTTCTACATGAACTCAAGCAGCATGACACTATTCTTGCATAGTTCTAACAATATAAGATGTTAAATGCATAGTTCTAACAAAATCATATGAATGTTTAAAGCTTGAAGAAAGAAAATAAGAAAAATAAAGGTTCAAGAGTGTCAGGTGGATGTTTTTTATCTAGCTTGTTGAACAAAACAAAAACATTTAAAAGATGGAGCAAACCAAAAGTCAAGCAAACCATGATTTAAACAAAAATCACAGCATTAAGTTATACATTAATTAAACACATATATAAAGTAAACAAATATACTACCTGTCCTGTGTCGGTGTAATTGATGCTAGTGGGGCCCAAATTATATTAAACTTATTTAGATTAAAAGTTTGGACAGCGACCAAATGTTCTGCTTTAAAATAGGAAAAGAAATGCTTTTTAAAAGTTGAAAAATCAGGTACTGTCATTTTCATCTTACTCTGATATATATAGTATTTAGCAAGTATGATTAACTGGTTTATCACTGATTTATTTGTTTTATTACCAAGAATGATATCAAGTTTAGACCATTTAACATTTACCGAAGGGGAAGATTGGTTCAGCCATGTCTTTAAATTTTGCCAAAATATATTCACAAAATTACAGTCAAAAAACAGGTGTGGTATAGTTTCACTCGCTGTGTGACAAAAAGTGCACAAGTCATCTTGTCGTAAACCCATCTTAAGCAAAAGTTGATTGGTGCCTAATATTCTGTGATTTATCCTATATTGAAACCATTGTAATTTAGTTTCATTTAAAATTTTAAAAGGTAACTTGTATATATTTTTCCAGTCTAAATGATTGGTGTTAAGATCTCTTAACCATTTTGATTTAGAAACAATATTAGTGGATTTATATACAAGTGTATCATAGAATATTCTGCAACCCTTTACTGATGTATTCATCATCTTAATAAATAAAGGTTGTAATGGATTTACTTCTTTTATTGAATTATGGGAAATTCTTAAGGAATCTAAATATGATCTAAAAGAATGTATGATATTATTATATTGTAAAAAGTTTGTGGTAAAGAAATATTTGTTTTGAAATTCCTGTAGAGTATAAAAGCTGCCATTTTCATTCATAAAATCATTTATAAATATTATTCCTCTGTTAAGGTAAGATTTATCAATGAAGGATTTTCCACTTATCTTAAACTTATGATTGTACCAAACAGGTAGAGATAAAAATTCCTTCCATGACTTTATATTTAAAGATTCCATATAGGAAACATAGCCAGACCAAACATCTTTCCAGAATATATTTTTGATGTCCTTTATTTTATATTTTACAAAATCAGAACCAAATTTATCATATAATTTAATAAAAGGACATATTGCTTCAACTAAAGATAAGTATTTACCTTTACTATTATAAAGTCTCCTGAGCCATGTAAGTTTTAAGGCTGGTAAGAAGGATGTAAGATCTACTATTCTTATTCCCCCATCTTCATAATTTTGAGTTATTACAATTCTTTTTATTTTATCAGGATTATTGTGCCATAAAAAATTATAAAATAAGTTTTGTATCTCTTTAATCAAATTGTCTGTAGGACTAGGAAGACCCATTATTAAATGGTTTAATTTTGGAAGTGCTAAAGTTTTAATTACTGTATTTTTCCCCCAATGGTGTAAGAATTCTTTTTGACCAAATAGAAAATAAAGTTTTGATTTCTTCGATTTTTGAATTATAGTTAAAGGAATAGGAATGGATGGATTGATGTCTGTCTAATATAAATATTCATCATTTAAAAAGAGGTACAATGACAGTTTTTCTATTGACATCAGCCCTATAAGTGAGAAATTCATGTTTGAAGACACTATTTTTTACTTGAGAAATAAGTTCATGGGCGCCGCCATTTTGGCGTTCTGTCATTCTCGCGAGACAGACGAGACCGAGATTGTGACGTGTTATACCCACTTCCGGTATAGGTGTACACGCTGGTACAACTGAAATATATCTTGATGAAGAACGTATTAATCTTATTGCGTACATTATATATTATTTATAAAAACATCATATGGAACTGAATTGCTTTAATTAATTAATTGAAGACGCCGCGACATTAATTATCATTTGTCCGATTTTCAAGCTTGCTGATGATCCCACCACATGATTTAAGCAATGACTGCTTAATTTTCAAAGATAAACCATCAATTTAATTTGGGTACTATGAGAAACTTCTTCAAATTGACGATATATCCTTTTATTTTGTATTTAATTTTCGCTAGACAAGCTGTCCGAATAGGGTACATCGCCGGTCATGTATCTTTTTTTTCAGCGGAAAATATCAACAAAATCCAATATGCAGAGATCTGCTGAGGACGGATTTTCCGCCATTGACGCTAAAATGAGAATGGCGCAGGAAAATCGGCAGCCAGACTTATATCGTATGAAAACAAAACTGTCCGTTAGGTTATATAGACACCCAGTCAAAACTGGTACCAACAGCAACAGGTTTCCCATTCCCCTGTAATTACGCATATTCTCGGGTTTATCCAGTTCCCTATAGCTTTTTTCCACGCTATCTACTTACCCAATCCCAAGGGGAATAGTCTGGATTCCTTCCCACACAGATACGCATTTCTACTACCGTAAATTTAATCCAATAAAACAAAAAATCATAAATCTACTTAATATTTAAAATGATTATTGGTAACTGAAAAAAATGTGTTGCTATTTTATGAAATGCTGTAATTTACAGTATGTGGAACTTAATTTCCCCTCAGGTCATTCAGTTCACTGATGAAGCGTAAAAAATAAATGTCTATTTCGTCATTAGAAAATATTTGACAAGGGTGATTAACCAATCAGGGCAACATTGTCCATGGTCAAAAGGTCTGTCGGCACAGAGGCATACAAGGAGCAATAAAAATCGTCAGTACACAGTGTGACAGGAACATTTGGTGCAAATTAGGAACAATTAAAATGGATAATGCACAGTATTAGACATAAGTAGTAAGAACCAGCAAGTGTGTGAATAAATTATGCAAATAAGATATTTGAGCAGCCAATAAAAATGTTTGCCTGCAGTTAATATTAGGCTACGATTACGATGTAAATAAATACCACGCAGCATCATACGTTGACAGACATGTTAACAATTTACTTTTCAAACGAGTTGCTTATATTTTTGAAATGTGTACATCAATTATAACAATTGTTCACACCTTTTAATTTGAAAGTCAGAATCAAACAACAAAAATTTAATTACATGTACTATTAAGAACACGTTTTAGTAGGAATTTTATAATAATGATAATTATCGCCGTTCAATAATTAACAGTCAATTATTCGTTGGTGCGTTTGTTTATTTAATTGCATTATTTGATTGTGAAACTTTGTTAAATAATAAAATGTGTGTGAAATATTGTTTAATTACATTAAGATGAGACTTTAATGAACATAGCATTGTTTGGAGTAACGGGCATCACTGGCCTGAAGTGGTGCGACCGGTAGGCGTTGATTTTTTTATTTCTTTCTCTCTTTATTTTTTTATTATTTATTTTTGGGATATTGTTACGTATTTTGAACCATAAAAAAATCTCCTCTACACCTCCTGGTCAATTCTTTATTATATTATTATTTCGCTACAATTCAACTAGATTTATCATAAATATAAAGATGTGGGGAAATGACATCACGCGCACCTGTTTTTATACGGCCAATACACAAATATGGCCGCGCCTACTGATTTGTAGAAATCGGTGATTTAGCGATATAAATTTTGTTATCATTCGTTTAATATTATTATTTGGCGGCAGAAAATTTGCAGATTTATTATTTATAGTATTCTTTTTCTGAAATCAAGTTTTTATTCTGACCTTGTCTTTCCCTTTAACTTTAATAATTTCATCCAAATTCAGTGTAAATATTACCCCTAAGAGTTTAAAAGATTTGTTTTTCCATTTTAAATTTAGTTGTGGACATAGTTCCATGTTATTATTTTTCCTAGATCCGATCCAAACTGCATTTGTTTTTTCAATATTAACATGCAGACCAGATATTTTAGCATAAAATTTTAAAACATTTATAGAGGTATTTAAAGATTTTTCTGAACCATCCAAAATTAATGTTGTATCATCTGCATACTGTGATATAAGAAATTCCTTATTATTTATCTTAACACCTTTAATGTCTTTATTTTGTTTGATTAGCATTGACAGAATTTCTGCGCAGAGAATAAATAAATACGGTGATAGGGGATCACCTTGTCTACAGCCTCTATGAATGAAGAACCAGTCAGACAAATGGCCATTTACAGTGACACAAGACTAAATGTTATTGTAGAAAATTTTTATCCAAGACTTAATGTGTTCACCAAAATTAAAAAACTCTAAAACCTTTGACATAAATTGCCATGAAATAGAATCATAAGCTGTGGCAAAATCAATAAGTAAAAACATTGCTGGACGCTCATTTTGATCAGTAAAATTCATTAGATCATATATTAGTCTAACATTTTCACCAAGAAACCGACCTGGAATAAATCCTGTTTGATCTTCACTTATTAAAGAACTTAAAATAGGTTTTATTCTGTTAGCAAGCCATTTTATATGAAACATTTAAAAGTGATATAGGTTTCCAATTTTTTAATATTTGTTTATCTTTATTACCTTTTGGAATACAGGTGATCACACCTTGTTTTTTGGGAGATTGATAATTCATCCTTTGTAAAAGCTGCATTCATTGAACGGGTTAAAAATTGACCAAGTTTTGACCAAAATACTTTATAAATGGCGGCAGTAAACCCAGAATTACCCTAATTTTTAGTCATTATGTTTTAGTAAAAAAGGGTATCGCGAAGTATGAAGTTGTTTACGAATAATTTCCTTATTCATTATATTCATTATTTATGATTCAATGTCAGTGGTTAATTATCTTGATGCTTTTCCCTAAGCATGATATATTTTAGGTAATTAGTGTAAGACTTGTATTTTATAACTAAAAATTAAAGAAATATGACTGTCAAAACCGATAAACATACACACAGATATTCAATAAATTTTATGCCCCGTTTACCACTGCTGTTCATGAAATAACTATGTTCGACGATAACCTAAGAGTACACAGACAGGCGGGAAAGAGCGATATTAAGTACAGGTTGGTGTTCATAAGTAACATTTACAAAAGTTAAATTGATCAAGAACGCTAATGAACACTAACAAATTAAGTGTTTTAATTTCTTTTTTATAAACAGTCGAATTACTAGAGTGATTTATAGTTAGCCGATTTACAAAAGTAAATGTGTAACGATTCATTACTGCAATCTGATAGGACGAAACAAAATATTCAAACAATAATGACTGAAACTTTCCAACCATTTAAAACAAATACATGTTTTCAATTTTAATGCTTCGTATCGTCTATAAAAACGTTTACCTTTGTAGTATAATTGAATTTATTTAGGTAAACGGTACTGACATATGATTTTAAATGAATAAAAATTCAAAAATAAATAATCCAATGCGTATTTCCCTAATTAAGTTAATTTTAGGGACTTTGTTACATTAAATATATTACAAAATGATTGAAAATATACATTTACCGTTATAAATTCCAAAGAAATTGTGTATATTCCTCAAACCAATATTCCTTTTGTGGCGAATTTTTTAAAAATTCATTTAATTTAAAACCCTTTTTACCCAATATCTGTTTTCCCAACGTTGGCGTTTTACCTAAACCAATTGTTAGAGAAAATTTTTTTAAAGAGACTACAATCGTTTAAAAATCAATGAAAAAATTTTCTTCTGTTGCTGTTTTCCCAATGGCTTTTTCTTTTCCTAAAGTTTTGGAATACTCATATTAAATCAACCAAAATTAAAAACCCCCCCGGAAAAACTTAAAAAATTAGGGGGGAAGGCTTAACGTTTTTAAAAAAAATAATTAATCAAAATAAATAACGATTCTTTTTCTAATGACCCCGCATTTTTTAACTGTGATGTATTTAAACCCATGCAGAAAAAAAAAATTTGAATGTTTTAAATTTAAAAATTGGAAAAAAAAAAATTTAAATGTTTTTTTTTACTTAATCTGGGCAGAATAAAAAAAGGGTTGGGGGGTTTCCCCTTAAAAATTTTTTTAATTTTTTTCCGCTTTTTAGCACCGGCTTAGAATGCAATGTGTAAATTCAAAAACCATACAAGCACTTATTAAAGAGCGACTTGATATACAAAAAACTAAATAACGGAATAATGTTTGTTTAATATATTAAATAAATACAATTAATAATTTTCTTCTCTTCATCAATCTTCATCAATTTTGCAATAACTCAAATACATGTATAGTCACCATTTGACATTTGCTTTTCCTACCTTACCATAATCAATATAAATATTACATAAACAGAGATTTACAATCGTAAATGTTTGAATTATCTTTCAATATACTGTTTCATTAACAAAAGACATTTCTACCTTTCTAGTTGCTAGTGGTTATTAAATGTGTGTCATGACGTCTTTTTAACTGTTTCTGAAAGACATTTTATCATGTTAATTTTGGCCTCGAAAATATATGATATCTTTGTAAACAAAGTTACCTTCCATTATTAAAAGAGTGTAATTGTTACACTACAAACAATTTCGTTCGTAAATTTATTTTTCTATCTCTGATCAGAACAGTCCCTATTATTTGGTATTTGTAAGGGTATCAGAATAAGAAATGTTTGTTTAGTGAATGCTCAAAGCCAATAATACACATTGCCAATCGAGCGAAAGCAGTTTTTCTGGTAAACAATATGTTTTTGTTTCATTTAGAGGAAGATAAATTGATTGAAAATGTTTCTTAGATTAATAATAAATCAATAAAAAGCATCAGCTTTAATTGCTTGACAATTTAATTATTCCGGAGCTCGAGATGTCATTCCATGCAACCAGTTAAACGTTATCATGTGATAACATAAAAATAACCGATGATGGAAAATGATTACAAAATTATAGCTATATGTGTTTGATTGTTTGACTTTCGTCTCCACTGGGTGAGAGGTTTGCCTAGACTTTTTTTTTGCAATTGCAATCCGTATGCAGATCACCACATAAAGCACTGGCTATATGATTCATGCTTTTTAAAAAAAAAATCATACATAAGTCTGAACACGACCGGTATATTATTAAGCTACCGTATTACTACTATGTTTTGCGAATTACTCACAATCATAACAAGAACTATGAGGATCATTTTGAAAAGAAATATATTAACGTATACCAAGGTGTTTGTTATTCTGATCTGATAAAAAAAATTATTTTGCATGACCTTCCTAGTATTCTACCGCCTACCTTATCGACGGTTTCTCCGACAGATCAGGAGATTAAATGATTTCACACATGATAAAATCTACGGGTGCTCTGTCAGTATTGCGCCATAGGGAAATGTTGCATTCTGGACACATTCTAGAAACACTCGATAATGGATTTGGTATTCATTTCAGATCCTGAACTACAAGAATGGTCTGAAATGTGTCAAAATCTTTAAATATCTTAATATGTTTTTCTATAGGAGTAGTTCAAAGTGCTTAAATTTGAACGCCAGTTATTTAAAGCTCATCTATTCAAGCAAATTCAAATCAATTAACATATTATTTTCCTAAATTATACAGACCATTTTATTGACATTATATTATTCTAAAATACAAAACAAGCACATATGTATTTCATGTTTAGCAAGGCTTTTAGTTGGTGTTTACAATGTGTTAATTTAATCCTAATTAGAGCCCCGTCAAGTGAAGACTTTTGATAATTCTTCCTTCAAATCATTTTAACCAATGCCAAATAATGGAATGTTCTATGTGTACCAAACAAAAATACCTTACCACTTTGTCTGTTAATACTGGTATATAAATAGCTCTATTTGTTGTGGTAAAGTCCAATTAAGTCAAACGAAGTTTAATTGTAATCATATACTTCAGATTTTACAATCTGTATAAAAGAAGTGAAAGGAAAGTTCCATTTAATGTATATTTAACTTGACATAAAATTCAACAGGCGGTGACATGATAAGCAATATACTAGGATCAATAATCTGTTTCATATTTCTTGAATATAGAAACAAAATAATATATATTTCGACTGAAAACATATCCACTCTTTAAATGATAAAAGGTTTTAACGTTAACAACATTAAGATAACACTTTTTATGTTTGTTTTTATAAATTATTTCTTAAAGATCCAGCAAAGGAACGTGTGGACATAACCGTCTAAATGCTGTCACTATGTATAACTTAGCCGATTAAAAGAGGAAGAGGATTATATGTTTATCACCAACCAATCTATAAATATATTCTATCGTTTTCAAATAAAAGGTAGGAATTCACACTGCTCACGAATGATAAAGTAATTTCCTTCCCGAACGTGCGTACACTAGAGATACTAGAAAAACAAAAAGACCATCTTGTTCGCTGTAAAAAATGACAAGTTTACTTGGTCGTTTTTTCAATAAACAGACCCGGTCTTTCCAAATCGTAATGATACTTCATGGTATTTGAGAAAACATCTTAGCAGCATTAAGATAAATAATTTATCAGAATACTTTTTATAGTTTCACATTTCAACCTGATATTAATAAATTAAACATAAGTATATTCTAGACAAATCTTCTTTTTGACATACATGCACTACATATGACGGTAGTGTGCATTATATTAATATTACCCTACTCCGTTTAAACACATAACCTTGTGAAGTAAATAACCGTTACTTCTTTTAAAACTGGTAATATTCCAATAATTGAAAATATCATGCTTTTAAGATACTGAACATAACCATTCGTTAAATAAATATCCGACAAAATAAATTCTAACATGAAAGACCATGTCAGAGGTATTTTTAAATTTAACTTGTTTTCTGTTGAAATGATAATGTGTAATTGTTCATTGAGGCAAATTAACAATTTCGTTAACATACATCCTAAACACCATGATTTTAGTGAGAATATATTAATGTCTATAATTGTGGTAAACTATTGAAAACAATCGTTCATGGAATTAAGATTACACTAACCTTTATTGCAAGTATTCCTCGCAGTAAAAAATCCTTTCCGAAGAATATTTTAGAATTAAAGTAATGCAAACTTATCCAGTATTATGCTTTAAATCAAGAAACATGCGAAGTTTAGACAATACACCAAGCAGCAACAAGTTGATTCGCGTGAACCGGAATGATAGAGGCTGACATTTTAAGAGACTACAATCGATACAAATCAATGCTATTTTCTACTGTTGCTGTTTTCCAATAACGTATTTTACCAAAAGCGTAATTTCAAAAATTTGTCATATCTAATCAAATACTGGGTGGATTCAAGATAAATGTTGAAAGATTATTATACCGAGAACATGAAAATCATCTAAATGACATAATGATCAAATTTCTAAATGATACATCTCCTTTTTAAGATGGCAGCTAATTTTAGAGTGTAGTACATGTGCAACTGAAAAGCAGTCGTATTTTCTTGCAAATGTACAATTTGAATTTTGTCGCGTACAGTTACGATATCCTTGGGCATCAAAATTTACTTACTTTTAACCGTAAAATAAGAGATAATTTGTATCATAATTCATATAGAACATGAGTTTGTTTTTTTTATTAATAATTTACATACTGCATGTCGAAAAAGAGAAAAAATTGATAAAACATTGAGAGATCGTTTGTAAACTTGCATCTTATTAAAATCCATGTTAAAAAAATCATATCGATTATTAGTTAGCTATAAAAATTACGTTTAAATGTTGGAATATATATCCATTCGTTGCAATACATCTGTTTTTTCGTTGGCATAACATTGTTTATATTTCATTATTCAGTAAAAGTGCAATCTTGGTGTTCTGTTATAATTACATTGTCATTAAAAGAAAACTCGCAGAAAAAGGTGCCATTTTATGCATTGTAAATAGTTAACTAACGTTTACAAACATACCTCATAAACGAAAAAGTTTCTGTAGTGTTTTAAGACATGTGAACATGAATTGTGCACGAAACTTTTCCAGCTCAATGTTGTTGCTTAAGAACATTTCAAGAAAGAGAATAATCGGCAGCAATACTGCTATCTGCATTTTGGCATAGTCTAGTAATAATCTACTCTGAAGGACTAATTTTTAAAGAAAGTACAATCATTTATTATCAATTGACAATGAATTCGAAAAAAGAAGAATATCTGAAACTACATGATAATATCTGCTTCTGTCAATTTCTTGGTATGAAGGTTTTTGTTTTAACACATTACTGTTCAAAATTTAATTCCTTTTTAACAATGAAGAATCCTTTGGTGTTGGGTAATTTTATAGTTATTACTTAGAATCAAATCACGTCGTTTTTTTCATAAACATTAGAATAAAGTATAAAGCTTTGTACTATTAGGCTTTATTACAATATAACAGTACCCAGGTTCCCGTTCGTGCCTGAATAAATGAACGGAATGGCACCTGAGGTCTTCCTCCACCAGTAAAGCTGGAACGTCGCCATATGACCTATAATGTGTCGGTGTGACGTAAAACCCAATAATTAAACAAACAAATAAACAATATTAAAGAAGAATCTGTAATAACGGTGTTATTTTTATTCACTAAGCGGTTGCCTTTAAGACACATTTATTGCTTTTCACGATTCTGATACATATTAAGTATATGTGTATATGTTTAATTGTATCTTTGTTTAACAAACAATCAACTAGCACAACATAGACCAAAGTAAATATTTTCATAAATCTGCAATGAAATAAAAACCTGCCTTTTATCGATTTTAATGTATGCACTTTAGGTCGGGTGTTTATTTCAATTGGAAGCCCCGTCTTTTCAAGTACCTGGAAGAATCTATACCATTTCAAGGGTTGGATCCTTAAATCAATTAGCATTTACGAACTATTAGAATCAGGTAATGGAAACGATAATTAAGGAGTGCGTTGCAAATTTATTTCGTTTACTGGATTATTTCACAAATTGTATCACTTATTTCTGCTTCTTGCGATATAATGTATTTTATAATATAAAAAAGGGATATTATAATCTCTAACGTCAGCTCTCCTTGGGTTTTCCATTACAAAAAGTGTCAATTCGATTTAACTAATTTACTGACAAATGTGAAATTAATGAATATTTTGATTTACATATTTACATACATACAGTTACAAGTAATCTATTGCTAATGTACATAAATTCCTCAATTAAATGAAAGTTTGGTAGTTTCACTGTTAAATAATCGAAGTATGATTAACTCTAGCCGAACTACATTTGAAAGCCGATAAATTGGAAATATCATAAATGAATTAAAAATTCGTCACCAAAACACTTCGGCATTAGTTAAATGTATATGATTACCGAAAGCAAATTAATGATTGAACAGATTATGCTAAAGTTTTAGAAACTCCGAGAAATTATACAATGAACATTGTGGTTTCATTATTTAATGACACTTTCTTTCCCTTCTTTCAGAGGGCATGCCATTACGCATCAAAAATAACTGTATTGATTAAAACACATTTAAAAGCATGGCGTAAATAGAATGTATGTTTGTTTGAAGAGAAAGCAATATTAAATAATTAAATTGAAGTTTGTTCAACCCTGTTTCAGAAACGTGATAATAATTGACATATTCAACATACAAAATTGTTCCTCTTCAAAATATAATAATGAATAAAGGGAACTGGACAATTTATAGATTTTAGTCATCTGTTTAAGAATCAAGTGTAAATATATGAGAAGAAGTGGCTATATTGAAGTAAATACATCCTAGTAGAAGAATCCAGTATACAGCAAATGCCACACAGTTATCTTTTTCTCATGAAACTGCAAATATATTTTAAGCTGAAACAAATTCGAACAATAGGTATTGAGCATACACAATTAATTGCATGGTGTTTGCATCATATATGTCCACAAAATCTTGATTTAACTCATTACGTGTTTTATCACCTTCAATGTTTGATTTTCATTATAATACTATTTACACTTTTGTAAGGTTTAAACAATATGTTCTATCTTTAAATGAATAGTGAAACTTATCTTTATTTCTTCTAATTTTTACTTCAGTTTTGGGGGCTTTTCCCAAAGTATTTCAAAACGTGTTTTATTTTTTTTTTTTAACACTAATTAAAATACTTATTTGTTAAAGTAATTTCCTTTTTCATAGCCCCAATTTGACTGTTTTTACTTTATATTAAAAAGATTTCTTAAAACTTTTTGAACGAAAAGGGCAAACCCCGGCAAAATTGTTTGGGTTATGAAAAATTGCATTGAAAACGTTAAAATTTTAATAAATTACTTTTTTTGTGGAATAAGTGAAAAAAATAACACCCAGCTTAAATTTTTTGTATTTTTTATCTCAAATTTTATTTGTATATAGTTTTTTAGCAATTTTGGGATTACATAAACTTGGTAAAAAATAAATTAATATTTAATAACAACCTTCACCAAAATTTTTGAATTTTAAATGAAATTTGAATATATAAAAAAAAAATTGTAATTAAATTTAGAAGCTAGTTTTAAAAATGATTGAGGGAAAATTCAAATTTTATTAATGTATCAATTTATTTTTTTCGTATAAGTTAAAGAAATTAATCTCTGTGTGCGTTGTTTGGGGTTTAAAAGATTTTTTTTTGTTTGTTTTTTTTTTATTTTTTCTGTTTAGGGACAGGGGTTAAAACTGTATTCGCTTATTACAAAAAAAGGATAATTATTTATAAAGAAAAGTTGTTAATTAGAACGGGTTTTTTTCTTTTGGGTAATCGATTTTAAATTTAAAATGCAACGTTTTAAAATTTTTTAAAGTGAATTTTTTGATATTCTATAAAAAGGGGGCAATTGTTGCTTTAAAAAGGAAAGAGAAATGGTTGCAGTAAAAATTCCCATTGAAAACAACAGAAAATGAGCTCTTCCTGTAAAAATGAATGTCGCACTTTTTTTTAATCTGAATTAAGAAAACTGTTTGGCGTTTAAAGAATAAGGATGGGTAGTAAATCAGTGAAAATATCTGAAATTCGTTAAAGAATAAAACCCCAAATGAATTAAAAATAAGAAATCCTAAAAATTTGAAGCCCCCTTTAAACTAAATGAAACATTGACCAAAGATATTTATTTTTCTACTATTTTTTTTTATATTCCCTTTTAAAGAAAAGGGTATATGACGGTTTTACAGAAAATTTTTAAAAAGGAAAAATCTTTTTTTCTATGGTGATTTCGAAATGCACATAATTTTTTTGCAATTTTTTTTTTACTTAAAACTTATTTTTTAAAAAATTATGTTTTTTGAAAAAAAATAAATAAAAAATTGTTTTAATTTTTTAAATTTTTGTTGACAAAATAAAATTATAATTCTAATTTTATTATGGAATTTTTCGAATTTTTGGCATCTTTCCAAAAAAGATGATTTTTTAAAATCAAAATAGGAAAACCAAATTTGGCATAATTTAGATAAATCCATAAGAAACAAGAAATGTACAAAAACACTTGTCACCTTAAAATTTTTGAATATTTGATATTTGTATGTTACCCTTACAATTTTCAGCCCAAGATCTTTTAGTCACTAAAAAAACCACTCGTAATTTTCCATAAGTATTATATCATTTTAACACTGTTTATGGTTTTTTGATTTCTTCATAAAAATATACATATTTAAAAATTTTTTCTTTTTGTAAATTTTGTTAGAAAAAAAATGAGTAAAAGAATCTAGCACCTTTTTTGCTGATTTCCGTGTAACCATCTTTTTTCACCCAAAATTTTTTTGGGGCCTTTTTTTTCCACCCTTGAAAAAATCCACTAAATGTTTGTTTAAGCCCAGAAAATGAAATTTTTAGTAATCTCTCTTTGACAGAATTTTCTTTGTAGCCGGGGTTCCCATTGTTTTTTATTACATGGGTCACTTCCTTTTTTTAATTTTTAAAATTCCCATACTGGAGAACTTGATTTTATGATCGTATTGTGCACTTTGGGAAAAAAGTATAAAATTTTGCGACTAAACATCATCAGGCATTATGAGCACATACTTTTTTTCAGTAATTTTATAAAAAATTTGTCTGAATTTTTCCATACGGATAATTTCCTTAAAAATTTGGGGTAGCGTATTCACCCCCCTAAAATGCATTTGTAAATTCATTTTCCATTTTTATGCTCAAAATGATCGGGTTCTGGGAAAAATAAAATCGTTTAGATTTTTCCCGATTAACTTGGTCTTACTGGCACCAATTTTAGGAAGGGAATTAAAGTTTTTCGGGGGTATTGTGGGACAGGGGCCCCATGTAAAAAAAGAACACCCCATTGCGTAAGTCCGGGAAATCTGGATGATGAGGGCGCTTTTGGTTTCTTGGAAATTATTTTTCAATTTTTTTATCTTTATAACAACTGTTTTTGTAAATGTCTTTTTTTTAGCAAAAGACCCTTTTTTCTATATAAAAAAAACAAAATTTTTTCCGAGGTAATTGGGATAACTCTGGGGGTGGAGTATTTTGGAATTGAGGGTCGTCTGCGGGGGGAAGGGCCCCCCCTTTTTATTAGTTTTTTTTCTTTTTTTTTCTTGCCAAGACCAAACCCTTTTTCTTTTGTTTTCCTTTTTTTTAAAAGTTTATTTTTTTTTTTTATTATGTTAATCAGTGACTTTTTCTTTCAGTGCCCCCTTGACATACCCTTTTCAGTACAACCTTTCCCCGGGTGATTTCCCCAAATTGCTATATTCTATCACGTGGCTTCCCCAAGTTTTTTGAGCGCGACATCAACACAAAAAAGGGGGTTTACTTAGCTAAAAAGTGAACCTCTTAGGTGCTTTGGAGGCCCCCCATTTTATTGAAGATTCACCCTTTGTCGAACCGCCGGGTTCAATTTTTTCCTTTTTGGCTGAATGATTTAAAACGCATCCAGCTTTTTTCGGGTCCCCCCAAGATAAGTTTTTTGAAAAGTTTATTTGTAAGGGTCTGGTTTTTTTGGAACCCACACCATCCCCACAGGAAGTTACCAAAAGCAGGGGGAAATCTTTTCTATCTGCGTTTTTAATCCGAGGTCTCCTTTCTTTGGGGAAAAAGGCGTGTTAAAACATTTTGGGGTAGGCTACACTTGTTTGTTAAAAAATTCTGTGTTTTTCAAAGTAGGAAAGGCTTTTTTGTTAAATTTTTGTTAGGTTTGACATCACTCCCATTTGTTTTCATTTGGGGTTATGCTTGTCTAATTTTTTTTGGTTGTTGTATATCATCCATAATTATTTTGATCTTTAACCCCTTTTTTTTTCAATAGATTTGAAAAGGGTTTTTCTCCAAATTGATTCCATTGTTTTTGCGCTACCAAAACCAATTTTTGAAGTTTAGGGGGGCTTTTCCTTTTTTCCCATTACGTCAGGGGTAAAAATTTCTACGTTAGTCTCACCCAAAAGAATTTTTTTCCGTTTTGTTCCCTATGGGGGCCCCAAACCTGACTTACGTATTTTGATCACCATACCTTTTTTTCTCCACCCATGTAAATTTTTTAAATTTTCCTTTTTTTTTTTGTAGGATCTTGCTTTTCATCTCCTCCAGAAAATGTTGGGCTAAAATGAAATTAAAAAATGGTTATGGCATTTAGAAAACTAAATTAACAAATCTGTTGAAAATTAAAATACTAGAGGGTGAATGTGACAGATTTTAAAACACATGATTTCAAAAGCAATATTTAAGGTTGAAAAGGAAAATGAAATATAAAAAAGAAAACAATGAAATAACAAAGTTGGTTTTGCTTGAAAAAATTTCAAAATAACCAATAGCATATGGGTTTCATTCACGCATATTATATAAAATACTCAAATTGGGTATAATTTATCTAGCCATTTTACGTCTTTATTTTGTGCCAAAAATTTTTTAACTTAAAAACAAAAGGTTAAAATTGGTGTTTTTTTCTTATAGGGTAAAATGTTTGGTTTTTAGATTACGCCACATATCCCGAGTGAGAAAAAAAAACCTTTTTTTACTTTTGACAAAGTTACTTTTAGTGTGATGCTTATTCCCTTAAAACAAAAAAGTTAAAAATGTTTTTTTTCTCTTAATCTTAGTTCTAAATCAATAAAAAATTAACCCTGCCGGAAAAAAAAAACATAAAGGGTTTGACCAAACTGGTCCGACCCCGCACTTGTAACCCCGTTACAAATAGAGAACGTACGAACAGTGGTCTATCAGATGCCGGATGCCAGGGTGGTCTGGTCATGTGGGCTAAAGCACTTTTTTGTTTTTTGACAGGCTCAATGTTTTTTTTATTAAAAAGACCTATTGATTGACTTCTTTTGAAGAATGTGAGCAGAATTTTTAGCGACCTTGTATATGGATAATTTCGTTTGGGTTGGTATGGGGTGAGTGATGTAGGCCCCTTTTCTTCCCCAAATTTACATTAAATATTCATTTGCCTTTTAACCGAATATTTCCAAAAAAAAAAAAAAAAGTGTGATTTAGAAATTAGAAAAACATTTGTAACAAAATTATAAAAATCATGTTTAAGCCAATTTTTTTTAAATGTTTTTAATCTTTGAGGGAATTTTAAAAGCTAGAAAATAGTCATAAATGAAAATACCCCATTAAAATAGCACCGGGGGAATTGCACATAAAAAAGTACTACCTACTTTTTTTTTGTATTCAAACAAAAATCTTGGGAAAAGTTGGGGGGTTTCGGAATTACCAAATAAAATTAATTTTGGTAATTTTATTATTTAAAGTGGGGGGGATGTAGTGTGTAAAAAAAATAATTAAAATCATTTCAAAAAATCTTTTTGTTGGTTAACTTCAGCAACGGTTTGGGGATCATCTAATAAAAAGGGGCCCCTTGGTTTTCCTCAAATTGATCCAAATCATGAAGAATAATCTTTATGAAAAAGAAGGGTTTTTTTAAAATTCGCTTTATGTACATTACCTATTTGGACTTTTCCAGTACCCATTGAGTTTTACTGTACCCCACATTTTGTTTTTAAAATTTTATGGACTAGAAAAAAGTTGTTGTAATTAATAAAATGTTAAAAAAATAACTATCAATAAAATTTTCCCTTAAAACTTAAATTAATTTTTTGGCATTTTCTGCTATCAAAAAAATTTTTAATAATTTATATATTTTAACAGCTTTTTTATTGATTCATACACGGCCCTTTTTGACTTGCCGGGACGATGTTTTTCCTGTTGAAAACTTTTCATATACCAATTACATGGATATACAGGATAGGGATATCCCCAACCGTTGTTCCTTGTAAAAATTGAAAATGTAGCGGCTTTGCAGTTATTGAAAACTTTTTTAGTTTTCAGAGGAATTTCAACTCGAATTCTTCGACCCTACCCCCCCCACTTTCTGTTTTAAAATTGATGTTTATTCAAGGGGAAAATCGTGTTTTTGCAATTCGTTATTGAATTTGCTGAAAAATTTTTTCCAAATTTTCACGTTACCACTTTTTAAAACTTTCCTTTCCCCGTTTTTTTTCTTTTTTTTTGTTTTTTTCAACGGCAAATTCCCAAGCGAATAAAAACCGGGGTGGGGGGGAAATAACCCCGTGATAAAAAACCGTTATTTTTTTAAAAGCGGTTATCTTTTTCCCCTGTTTCTGATAGCCAGATTCGCATTAATTCTGCGGTTATTTTTTAAAGCGCTTCGCCCAAATTTGTTTTCCTTTAGTAAAAGGTTTATTTTGGCGGTTTAAAATGGGAAAAAAAGGAAACCTAGGAAAAAGCTAAAATGAAAAAATTGAAAATTTTCGGGGCTCGGTTTGATTGACCTTTTCTGGACGAAAAAAAATTTTTTGGTTCCAAAAATGCTTCTGGTTGTGTATTTAAGGTTTTTAGACAAGCATTACATTTTTTTTCCCCTTGTTTTCCTACTGGGTTTGATGCTCCTTTCTAAAAATGAAATTTTAGAAATCCCAATTTAAAATTTTTTTCCCAATCTATAATACAAAGGGTTTTTGGTGAGATTTTAAGTATTGAAATAAACTTGTGAAATTTACAAATTCTTTGGAAAAGAATCATTTCAAAAAATAAAATTTCCCACTAACTATAAAAAATTTGTAAATATATTTTTTTAATTTAAATTTTTTTTTTAAGAACATGTTTTCTTTAATTTTGTTTTTAAAAACACAGCCCAATTTTAAAAATTTTCAATTTCCAACCTGTTGCATGATCTTTGAGTGGGGAAAATCATTCTGACAAAAGTGGGGGATACTAAAATCATAATAGTAAATTTGTATGTTTTTGTTTTTTCCAATTAATTTTTGCAGCGGAGAGAATCTTGAAAATGGTAATGACTTACAATATGATTGATGCAATGTAAAATGATGGTAAATTTGTTAAAGTATATTTGAAATTTGAAAGTTATAAAATGTGATTAGTAATACGTAGAACAAAGCAGAACAGTATTTTCATTATGACATATATAAAGAACATCATCTTGAATAGTTACATTACATTCACATAAAACTGCAAAAGAAACAAAACATGGATAACAATATTTAAAGTTGATGATGATGGTTTCATTACAAAAAAAAACAGACAAATTATCACAAAAAAGTACATTTATTTGATACTTTAATGAATTTAAGATTAATTATGAATATTTCATAGAATGGAAAAAAACATTGGTAGAAATGCGTGTAAACCTAACCACAAGGACTTCTTTTATAATGTTTATAACCATTTTTTCAGATTTTATGTATATTTTGCCACGTCGGCACATTTTGCCACGTCGATTACAAAGACCTCGAACTTATAAACAAAACATTTTAATATTATTTTACAACATATCATTACTCTTTCAAATCAACATCAAAACATCATAATATTGTTGGTGTACAATACTTTAAAGAATTATTTTCAATATGCTCCAAATTGTCTCATAACCGCAATGCATTGTGTTTTGTTAAACTTAATGTGTGTTATATGTTATTTATTCCGTGATATTAGATAAAATAAAATCCGCTCTTTAATTAAAAGCAACTTTGTTTCCAATTTAAACCTGCCAGTTCATGGAAAGCTTATTTTGAAACTCGCCAAATAGATATGCATGTATTATATTTCATGTATTTGTTTTGAGAACTACTTTTCGCAACGCTGTTAGAATTTTATTATTAATCAAAGATGAAAAATAAGTTTATTAGTAATATCACAATCCTAAGTTTTTTTATAACATATTTTTGATCTGAGAAATTTATAATGTTTCTTTCAAACATTTAAACTGAGTTACAAGCTTACATTTGTATGTATAATGAACCTTTAGTTAATTTGTACACATTTAATATAAAGATTATTTTATTTGATTAAAGAATTGCATACAACCAAAAGAAAGTTGTTGTTTTTTGTAATTGCTTTTGTTGTTGTTGTTTGTTCTTGTTTACTTGTTTTGTTGTTGTTTTTCATTATTTCTTTCTTTTCTTTCCTTTTTGTATTACGAAAAACGTTAATCAGTCATAGGACTGAGAAACTTTATGGATTTATTTTAATTTGATGAAGTTAGCATATTCTGTTTTCTGTACTTCATTTTATCGTTTAGTAGTTTTTATGTTTATATCTTACGACTTTTGTTAAAAAATTAATGTGTTTTTCCTTTTTCCAATAATACCATAGGAAGCGTAAAAAAATGTGTCACGAAGCTGTATTATTCAATTTAGGCGAGAGAGTTGTTGAGCATCATGGTTCTAAATTTATAGAAAATTAGATTTGCCTCAGACAAGACAGACACATCCTATAAAACAAAATTACTTTCATTGATTTTAATATCAGGTTATCCGTGCTTTGTTCAATGATCAAATACAAAAGATGCCGACATATTTCTTTTACAAACATTATACCACATACATGCGTGTGTTTGTTGGTTTGTTTGTTTGTTTTCGAAGTCACACTGTCATTGTAAAAGTTATATGGTGACTTTCAAGCTTTGCTGGTAGAAGATGTCCAACAGTGACCGTTCGTTTAAGGCTATCGTCACTATTGAGCACTTAAGTAGGCACACCGACATTCTGTAAGCAAGCTGGAAAGTTATTTTACATGAAAGAATTTAAACTTCCTAACAGGATTTCCTTCAGGAGATTCGAACCCACGGCGATGAGTGGCAAGTGTTTTTAAGTCATAAGTACGTGACAATTGCCTTGTTCAATCTTATGACTTGAAGTATGAGTACATGAGTAATGTTACTTCATCAGATCAGCTTAAGGTTAACAAACCCCAATGATTCGATAAATATAGACTGATTCTGAGTTATAAGAAACCAGAGCTGCTCTCGACCTCTTAAATGGGTTTCGTTTTTGTAACATGTTATCACGCAAAAGCGTGTGAGGTCATTTTTTAATAAAATACCAATCTCAAACATACTCCATAGTCCTGACTAATATTATCCTTACATCTCCATTTTATTTACCTTAAAATAATTCACAATAGCGTTTGTCTAAAGCAATCAGCTAAATAAGATAAATATTTTTTACAAATACGGCAAGGGAAATGGGACACTTTATATTCAGAAATAACGAATTTCATGTGCAAAAGAACGGCACTGCCACGAGGAAATCCCTCGAATATATTGCTTGGGTTAGGGGGTTGGCCCTCATATTGCCCAAAGAAGACCCTCCAAACTAGTACAAAATAAATAATCGTATTCGGAACCTGAAAAATAGTGTTTTAACGGTTGACATGAGAATATCGTGTTTTACAAAACTTTATACATTTTATATACAGAAAAACAAATTGCCTGTTCGTGAAACGACAATGCAACGCGAAAAATCCCCTGGGCTTTGGGGCTTATGTTGTGTAAAGAAGACCATCCAAACTGACGGAAAACGAATCTGCAACGGAATCAGACAAATGGTCTTCTAACGTTTTGCTTAAGAAAATCGGGATTTTTATTAATTTTCTTAGAGGTATATGTTTGAAATAATCTGTCTGAGGTTTATTATTAGGGTGCCTAAGATATGATCCAGTTTGATTCAGTATTGATAGGGTCTATATTTAGAGTACGCTGCTGTCCTTAATCTCTTTTTTTTCACATTTTATGTCTTACCAATATATAAGTTCTAAAAAAGTGTTCCTTGGTGTGTCTCAGATGTAAAGTACTTTCATATTGCTTATTCTTTGATTACTTTATTGAATTGTATAATTGAATAAAGTATCTTTGTACAGACTTTTAGATGATCTGCAATGTCAGATACTAATTATATAGTAAACAGAATGATATAATAAGTATCATTAAACCGAGATTCTTCTGGTAAATCAATGACTTTTTGACATTACAATTGCGTTGTTGCTATAACTAGACATACATAATTATTCCGAAGCGCAATTGATTGGTCTCCATTATACTTATACGGAGAGAGGAATAGTGTTGTTAACGTACGTATATGTATATGCTTACAATGTAAATATAAGGAACATCTTAATAATTGAATGATAGAAAATTATAGAAATATCAGTACAAATCTACTTGATAAAAATATATACAAATTATACGATATTTTATGCAAGACTTTGAGAAATCATGTCTCATTTGACTCTTTTAGGCTGACTAACCGCATTTCTTTATCTTGAAATTCCATAATTTATAAAGAAAATTTAAAGTTTATAATTGACAGTTCCAATCATGGATGGTAAGCATATCCATTTAAGAAATTAAGCTACTTTATGGTCAACACCTGTGCAAATTTAAATGCATTAAAGCTACACTAAAATGAATAAAAAGTAACAGCTAAAGCAAACAAGAATCGGAAAAAGTATCTAGCAGTAGCGCAAATACAATTACCAAATATTCCCAAAGAATTACTGATTAAAAGAGCTTAAGAAGTTTAAATTTGACAAAAGTTTAACTTAATTTGACATAATTTTTACTTACAATATCTAATATCCGCATCAATTCAAAAATCGAAAAATGAAACAAAAAATAGTGTTTGTACATTAGGAGGTTTCTTTGACTGTCTGTAATACAACATTTACTTTGTTTTATTGTAAATACTTATTTTCACCGGTCGCTTTACCGAAGATAAAGTGCTGTAAAAATTAAACATTTTTTATATAACATATGTACAAGTGCCGAAAGATGTTTTGGTGGAAAACGAATTTGTTTGATAATGTAATCAGGCTTATCGAGAATAAACTAAATTAAGAAGTGGCGGATATATGTAAATGTATACGTCTCAGGAGAATCCATATTATATACACAGAATTTAACGTAATTAACTGTATTTACTAAAACTGCAAATAAATCATAAAGGCAATTTTTACAATAAATATTTACTACAAATAATTAATTGTATAGTTCAAAATAATCTGCAGCAGATATGTCAATACATCTTGATTGAACTAAATACGAGTTACCTATATCTTGTTACGAGAAACATATATTGTTTGATTTTAATATGTTAGTTTTATATACTTACTATGATATGTACAATCTGCAAATGATACGAAGACTTCATATACGATTTTCAAACATTTAGTTACAGTTCGCATAGTAGGTGGCCATTGTTAAATGTAGCACAAGTAAATTATATTAACTTGATTACTTGGGATCATTGATTCAATACTTATTGTGTTTCAGATTGAAAACTGCTCTCAAAACAGGTAATTATAGTGTTAACAGCTATGTAACCTACTTTTTAAGAGATTCAAACAAGTTTATACGATTTATAAGTAATCTTTAAAATATATGCATTCATTTCATTTTGAAACATTTGATTACCTCCCTTTATTTACTTGAAATGTAAATTCGATATTATCTTAACAATTAATGCTTTTTTGGAACAATATTGATAAATCTTCATTTGAGCATCATATTTATGATATAAAATCATAACACAATTTGAGTTACAGAATCTTTAAATGGTCCCCAATGTTCATAGCTAATTGCACTCATACAACTTAGAAGCATATTGCGCAATGCTTGGAAATCATGGCAGTTTTTATCTTGGATTAAAAATAAGCGTCTATCCTTTATTAATTTATTTTTATTCACCACAGACAACTATTCTAATAATCAAAAGCATGCGAAACTGCTTTACTATTTATGACACATTTCGATTATTTCCATTCAATCACTGGAAACATCTGTTGCAATAACCAACGGGATGTCTGGGAATGTTGTATCAATTCACAGAATATATATTAACAATTTAATAGATTTCACCTAAATCTTATTGAATTGACTTGTCTGCAAGGACAACCAGAACCCCTGTAAACCCTTTTTACTTTGCCTGAAAAGTATGTTGAGCGATTAAGAAATACTAAATCTGTCAGGTTAGAAAGACATGTATCTATATTAGAAACGACAAATAAGAAAATTCCTTAGCTTAATATTGTAGAATAACTTTCAAGATTTAATAACCAATTAAATATGTATACTCTTGGCGTTTTACAGTTTTTAATTTTTCAACTCAACAATTATTTGTGATTTGTACTCTTAGGCTAATATTGTTCTGATCTCAACGAAAATCATTATGATATTTGAACAAATAAAGTTTGATTAATCTGTGAAACGACTGTAGGTGTACGCAAATGAAATTTGATAACAAATCGTTATAATCTTTATTCTCTTTCTAAACCAAGTTTCAATAAAAAAGCATTCAATTGAAATTAAATGAGAAAACATAAGAAATATTTAAAAATATGTTTCTTACATACGTTATAGATTTTCCTCTATCTTGTTAAGCTCTGTTTCAGATTCATTTATGGTATTCTATAAAATTAATGCAAATTTAAGAATATATCATAGCTCACAAAGAGGTTTAGTGTGATTTAAACTGTTGTCAACGAAACACTCGTGCTTTAACATAAGTATTGCCATTGAAACAAGACACAATTTTTCAAATTATTTAAAATGATATTTGTGCCCACCTATATATAAAACTTTTTCAGGACAATGTTTGTATTAGTTGCACTTTCAAACACATCCGATATCATAAGTAAAATTTTCTTAAATCTCCATTAAACAACCCTTTGGCACTGTTTTAAGTCAGCATGATACATTGCACATGATGGTATTTGAGGGACTACAATCAATAACAGTCAATTATTTATGTTTCTCCTGCTCTTTCCAAATTAAGTTTTTGCCTTAAGTATATATCTTGAAACTGTTGTGCCTAAAATAGTTATCGGATTGATGAATGAACAAGTCAGTAATTCTGTATACTTTAAGTTATGAACTGTGTTAATATATACAATTATTTTCCTTTTGCGAAATTTTATTAGTCAAAGTTCTATGTTGTAAACACTGATACAACTTGGAAATTAGCGTTAATGATTACGCAAATTTAAATGAATGCTTGTTTCTTTTTTGGTATTACTCATTTTTAGTACAGGTTTTAATAAAAGTGAGCTAAGAATGTATTGCTTAACTGGTGACTTACATAAGTAACAAAATACATTGCCTAAAATATTTTTGAAAAGTTAAACATGCTTAAATATACAAACGTCCATGAAATTCTATATCGATATATAATCATCTAAAAAAATAGATTGAAATTATATATCAAATCATTTCAATCTATGAAGCCAATTAAGCTGAAATAATTTAGACGCAAACATTTTCATCATATCGCAAATAGTTTTTTTTTAATTGAATCATTTGTTGTTGGACGGATAAATATCAGAAATAATAATGCAAGTATTGATCAGAAATAATAATGCAAGTATTGATCAGGTCTTAAAAATAATATCATAACACCAACAAAGAGTTTATGAATAAAGGGCGGCGTATTGCGTAAAATAATTACAAAAGTAAAAATTTTAATTTTATAATGAACATAATTTTGATATTAACAAAATAATATTATAATGTATTTTGAATCTTAATGTAGACCAAAGCAGCATAAATGCATGTTCGTGACTTTATGCATAAACCTTGCTCAACAAAGTTTATTTTCAAGTGCACATTTCACATTTATTTTGTTCGCTTCAAAAATAAATGCGAACGCATTGAAACATTTTTTTAAAAAGCTACACAAATCAATAAAATTGGATTGCGCCGAGTGATGCATATAAAGCGATATCTTTTAATGATTGTAACTTAAATGTTTCCATCAAGAAAGCATTCTTGGCATATAAAGATACGGAATCACAATCAATGACACATTTATAGTATCCATCTTCAGATAAATTTATACTGAAATAAAAATGTAAGTTTTTAATTTTGGATGCGAAATATTTTCTTAATATGATATATGTATTTGGTTGAGTAATAATGGAAAATCCTAAAATTGTATGTCTGACAATAACGCAATTTATATCGATTTTCCATTCTTAAAAAACGTTTTATGCTAGATGTTTTATGAACTACTATCTATCCCCAATGGAAAGCAAGAGATAGTGATTCATGCGTATATCTTGCAATGTCGATTTTTAAAGTATTCTAAATAAAAAAACTATCTCGACATATCAATACCTCCAAAGCAAAACGAAAAACATGAAAAATATTTGCTAGTTTGGAATATGTATAACAATTGTTTCAGTTGTGTACAATGTACTTCCAATCGAAACCACAATGCATTGAGTTTTGTTAAACTTGGTAAATTTTTGTCATGTTATTTATCTGTGAAAGCAATTCCATGAGATTAAATAAAATGAAATCACCCTGTGTTAATCAATCAATCTCCAAGCGCCCTTTGACAAGAACAATGATGATGTTACACAGAAATCGAATGAAGGTTTTATGTTGTGAATGGATTAAGTACGTGACGATACGTTAAATGAATGTTGAATTATTCAAATAGTTTTAAATGTAAAATCACATTTGTGAAAACGTTAAAACATGCATGTTTGATTGAAAGTTTGATATTGAAATTTCTCATTTGTAATCAATAATTTGTGTTCAGAATTTTTTTAATCTGAAACAAATCAATATTTAATTTAGTTTTATACCAGCTTTTTTGCAGCAAAACATTTCAGGTCATTGTCATTTTTCTACAAACATATGATCAAAAGGGAAACTAATTTACAGCAAAATTCCACATAATTGCTGATGTAAAGCAAAACAAAGTAAACACGATTGTGTCTGTTGAATATTCAATCTGCTTTACTTCTTTGTTTAATAATGTCATATCTTTCAAAATCTTAAATGAATTTTCTCTTACAATGAAAGTGTCTGAGACAACCCCTTTAAAATTTATTTGATATGAAGATAACTTTGTTCCAACTTACCAATAAAAGTTTGTTAAAAACTCTGCATGAATTGTGGTCTAGAAAATAAATCTATTGTAAAGATTGAATATGAACATGATGTTGATGGAAAACAACAGTATAATGTGTCAGTTGAATTTAACCATAGGAATTGTAATTAACTACGTTAACCCAAAAGAGCAAATGCTTATTATCTTTTGTTTAATAATTAATTGTTTCAATTGTCATGAATTATACAATAGTATGTAGAAAAGGTCAAATATAAATTAGAGGGACGGTTTAATGTCGGTCTCAAAACATAATAAAACGTGTCCCTGTTAGTAGAAGAATTTAGATGAAGGTTTGGTCAATTTATACCGCGTTTATTGTTGAGTTAAAATATATTGGCTAATGTTACTCTTAAAAATGCATACAAAATATAAATTTCTCTTTATTAATCTTTTTTCTAAACAAGATATTCATGAGATATATCAGTTGAAAAATATTGTCTCTTGGGGTCGATGAAATATATCAGATTGTAAATTTTTACTTTTTGAAATTGATTTAAATATAATTTTATATGAGGGCCTTTCTAGTTTGTGACTAAATAAATCATAACAAGATCAATCAATATGTTTGTAAGTTATTTCTTCCCATAAGAGTGGTAAGATGTTTATGTTAAGCAAGATGGCAACACATTTTCAATTTAAAGTAAAACTTAAATATATTAAATGTAAGGTCTGGAAAGGGACTAGTAAAACGAGATTCGTGCACTTTATGGCTTTTGTGAAAGAGACTGAAAGCATAACATGCACTTATTAATAAGCTGTATAAGTAGATTCATACTATTATAGTTGTTAAGCAACATGGTTGAAATAAAAGTGAAACATGTTATTTGCATCAGATAAGACAAACATATCCTTTAGTACAAAATTGTTTAACAATTTCAAATACAAAAGAGTTTGTTAAAAAACTATTTTATATTTATTATACAGTACTATGCTATCTTAATTTACACTGACACCGTAAAGACCATTTGGCGATGTTCTAGTGTACTTTCGTAATATTTGACAGCCAATAATATATATTTATGTTGAATTTATGTAAGATAGTTTGCTTAAGCACCGATTAAACATCATCATCGTAAACAAACTCCAACAAAACTTTGTCAATCTCGTTTTTTTAAACTATTATTCCGCTGTTCAGCTTAGAAAAGTATTGATTAGGCGGGTTATTAGTTTTACTTATGTTCGTTTGTTTGTCTGTTATGATTTTACGTCGCATGGACACAGTATAGTTCATATGGCGACGTTACAGCTTTACTGGTGGAGGAAGACCTCAGGTGCCCTTCCGTGCATTATTTCAGTCACAATCGGGCACCTGAGCAGAACCACTGACGTTCCCTGAGCTAGCTGGATAGCTTCCTCACATGAAATAATCCGAAGTCCCTATCGGGATTCGAACCCCACAGCAGAGAAGGGCAAATGGCTTGAAGTCAATGACCTTAACCACTTAGCCAAGGACGCCACGTTTCACTTAAGAATATCTTTATAAATTGTAACTACGAATGCCACATCTACTGATTATTCCTTTCTTATCATATGCAGGTGATGAATCAGTGATATGAGTAAGGGTATGACGTCAGATTTATTAAACTTTGTTGATTCATCCTTATGTGGTGCAAACTATGCAGGTAAAAAGAAATATCTGTATAAATATAAAACGCAGCTTTGATATGTACTGAATTGTATCTTTTAATAAGCCTTGAAATAGCTTGACAAGACATTTTATATACATAACTAAAGACACTCTTGTTCGAAATACTGAAAAATGGGTGAAATTTAGATAGATTGACAAAAAACCCTCACGTTTTATGTGATTAAATTTGTAACAGTTGCATATGAAATAGTTCATGCCATTTATGATGAAATGAACACAACAAATAATGTAGAATGATTATAATAATTATTCAAATTAAAAATTTTCAGAAAGATAAATTGTATAATAAAACTGCGCTGGCCGTTTTTTTCATTAGCACCCATTGCTATGTACTGGCTGGTTTCTGGAACGTATTCGAAAGTATTTCAATAAGCTTATAGTTTCCAACACAAACGAATTTAAATATATTCGTATAAACTAAATATAAACTTAACAAAACAACAGTTGATTCAGGTCCAAGCGTGTTGCAAAATTTAAGGACATAATATAACACAGCATTCATAGCACATCAGTATGACATATGATTTATAAACATGTTATCTTAGTGTTTATCAATATTTTTTGCTTTGTCTACGATAAATTCAATATTCTTTTTCTTTTGATAACAATAATGTTGTCTAGTTGAACCAATTATTGAAGCTGTCTTTGTAAAACATGTATGGAATTCTTCTTTGTTATTTCAAAATCGCATAAAAAGGATTAAGATCATAATTTTTCCGAAGGTAAAATCCAAATGATATTCTTAATTAGGATTTTTTTAAATCTCATGAGAGTCAGTGTATGACATGAGTAATGTTACTTCATCGGATCAGTTAAAGGATAATGAACTCAAATGAATCGATAAATATCGGCTGATTTCGAGTAATATTGTCATAAACCCTACGCTGCTCTCGCCTTTTCACAAGGTTTTCGTAAAACCAGTTTTAGTACATTTTGTCACGCGAAAGGACGTGTTTCATTGTGACGTCATTATTTGATACAATATTGAATAACAATATTAATAATAATATTTTGGTGCGCATACATACTCGTTACCATAATATGGGTACTTTTACATATCCATTTATTTGCATTATTTCTCACCAATGTTTGTCTCACAAACAATAAAATGTCTAGATAAGATACATTTTCTCTTCTTATCAGGAAATGGGTTGTGACGTTGAATTGCTATGATCCTATTTATAACCAAATAAATAAAGATATAGAAGGGAATAATCGGTCACAATTGATTTTAACAACAAAATATAATAAGACTTAGTAAGTCTTTTAGTCAATATGGTCAAACATAACGGTAAAATTTACCACCATGTTGAAGACTAATAACAACATTTGCGAAACAATTGATTTGCAATATAATTCCATTCTAGACTAATAATGAAGTTCAACAATCAAATCAACAGGCGTATCAAATCGTTTGACATTTAGAATAAAACATCGAATTCCCATAGAAATTAACCTTTCTGTTTAACTTCGTACATATATTGCGTGTCATGGATTGGAAATAAGATCAAATTTGCGCCAGTCAGGCAAACTCTATGGCATCAAATTTAGTATCGTTTTAGACTGAACATTGATACTTTCTAGTTTTTGTTTAAGAAATTAATAATAATAAGATAAACATAACTTCATAAAATAATGTATATTTCTTAAAAGTTCCTGAACTGAAATAGATGCCCGTTACATAATCTCGTAATTATTTATTTTCCTAAACTATCAGCATTTATAAAATAGTACCAAATAGTAAAACTGTCTTAACATGTCCCAGGGGGTGGGGTTTAGAGATTTAGCACTTTGATGTGATCTCTCATCACAAACTCTTTCTGCAATTTTTGTTTTCATTACTCTTGATGGACGCCAGTCCACTTTTCCAATAAAACATAAAACGTTTTTCCTGAAATTTATTTCGAAAATGTCCGGACCTTAAATTCCGTGCACTTACTTCATACTGCTTTATTTTCATAGTAACTGTTCTAAAACACCACGCCGTTTTTCATTTAATATTACTTTTTCTTTATAACACCAATGTAAAAACCAACGACATTTATTCCAGACTGGTGATCTCAAAAACCTTAATATTTGTACATGCACATACATGATTTTATGGCAAGTAGCGAAATATTCCTGACACATTTTAAAAATTGTATGCCGTTTTTATCATGGATTTCATTTAAAAAATATGAGAGAAAATTAAACATATAATAAAGTGAAAAGAAAAAAAATGTGATAATATGCTTGTTATTAATACTATCGTTGGTGCATTATTACAAAGATAAGCAAGGCCAACATTTTGATAAAATACAACAAAATTTATATTTATTTATTTGTTTTGTTTGTTTGCTTTGTTTGGGTTTAGCGCTTTTATGTTTTATGTAGTTCTTCCTTGTCGATTAAACTAAGATCATGGTCCATTAAATGTCTAAGATGTATTTACAAACGATGTAAAGTACTTTTATAATGCGTATTCTTTGATAATACACCAATTCCACTTGCATAACAGAATAAAAAAATATTATACAATATGTGGGAAGGACGGCAATGCCGTGTAAAAATCCTTTAGTAATCAGAATGATATAATAAGTATCATTAAATTGAGACTTTTCTGGAAAATAAATGACTGTTTGACATTACAATTGAGTTGTTGCTATAACTAGACATTCATAAATATTCTTAGATACAGTACAGTACGTGGGTCTTCATTATACTTATACAAAATGGAATAATGTTTGTGAAATAAATGTACATATATGTACAGGATTTTTATATGGACATAAGATCTGTTTTGTTACATGGATAGAAAAAAATAACAGAAATAGCAGTGCAAATGATAGCTGCAACGGAGAAAAATATTCTGAAAAGATGCTTTAATATGTACTATTGTAGAATAAACTAAACAATAGGAGTCGTATTTTTTTTAAATAATTCAACTTGATACAAGTTTCTAAACTGAGGTCTGGACGCTTCTCGTCTGACAGCAAAAATAGCTTATTGTTAGAAATCATGTAACATTCGATGAAAACAAACACGCCAAGCTAAAACAACTCTTCCCAAGTTACTGTAATCTGATCTTTTTCTTACAAGCACATTGCGTGCTACGCAAGATACATCATTGTTTGGAATTCCCTTGTATGATAAGGAAATACAACAGAAATCCGGACGCAATTACATTTATAACTCTATGAATGTTTTAGTAATTATAATTAAATGAATTTTGTTAAAAAAATCGATAATGAATTTTCATCCTAAAAACATGCATTCACAAGGATTTCTCCGGAATTTTAATTTAAAAAAACATAAGAAACAAAGCGATCCCTCTGAAACACGAATCACAACAAAATCACTTGAAAATTGCAAACTCGGTTTGATTTAATCTGAAAATGAGGGATGATAAATAAGTGCAACATCCCTCACACCCACGAGTACCGACTTGAGCGATACTCAATTCTCAACACTTAATAGTGCTAGCATCAATGATCCCAAAGGACCAGAAAAATATCACAACACTGAAGTGAAGTACGGGGCAACTTTTTACAGCTGCCACCTGCTGTTATAAAGTATAAAAATCTGGAAACAAAGCGTATCCTCGGAAGCATTAATCACAACAAAATTACATGAATATTGAAGACTCAGTCTGATTGAGTCTGCATATGAGGGAAAATTAATAAGTAAACATCTATTATCTATGTGCACACCATTCAGCAGAAATCTTACCAAAACGTCAATCAACCAACATCATCAGATTCTTCGGGTAATTTATTTTAAGTTATCAATGCCTAGTTCCTAAACTTTTGACCCTTTTAACAATATTGAAATTACCAAGAACTGAAAATTATCTGAAATAGGAAATATAAGTTTAATATTTTAGTCTATTAATGATGTCCTTGTATGATTTCATTCCACTCAAACTTAATGCTTGATATGCTCTAACAATGTAGTTCGGAACTAATATTATCTTCATACATAATATATTAAATTATTATCCGAGAATAAAAGGTTGGGAATTATTATATCAGGTGAAACTAATTTAAATCTTTTTTGTGTTTTTTGGTGTTGTGTTGGTTTTTTTAATGTCAAATTATGTTTAGAATTTTCATCGATACTTTTAAAAAAAAGAAACGTTAAACATTTAAAATTTCATGCCACATCAACCCTGTAAATATTGTCTAACGACTTTGATGTCCGTTCTGATAACAGTTAAGGTTCAACAAACAAACAAAATATTAAATAGCTGGATATCGTTCTCAAAAGTCTTACTCACGAGAAAAATAATATTAAAGCATAAAGCCATTTGATCCATGACTTCAAATTCATATAAAACTATGAGAATCGTTTTCTGCCAAATAAAACATGTCCTAAACAAATACAGGCGTTGATAGTGATATGATTGCACTATAAACATATCACGTAAATCATGATGTTGAATTAATTATTGCCAATCTCATAGAAGTAATACTATAACAAACGACCCTATTCAAATACATTCAGCTTAATATTACTGCACTCGTGACCAAATTGTGAACTTGTTTTATTCGAGCAGTATGCTGGGAGCGTAGTTAAAAGCAACAAGAAGTATCTTTTAAAAAGATAGTCTACCGAAGTAAAACTGGGTTACTGCCACATGTTACATGTATTTATAAGATTTTGATAGAAAGTTCAAAGTTTTAAAAGTTGATATCAATCAGAACCGTTCGGCTTTAAAGCCCATGAGGCATACATATACAAAACGTAAATACAGCAGTAAAGAATTGTAAGCAATGCTTGCATCACAATGAAATAATATTTATAATACATTTTGTAGCTAAGAAAAAAAACCCATAACATTTTGTAATTATAAACATATTAATATTGATGTCTCTTCAAAGTAAGACAACTTCTATTGTACATTATTTATTGAGTTGTTATTACGTTTTACCATATGCAAAACTGACAGTATTATGAAACGAATCGCATATGAAATACTGCAAATATAAATTAAAGGATAATGTATAGTATAAATTCAACAAACTACTTATAAACGTTTTTCTGTGGTGAAATAGAGAAAATATAAAACAGTTTTAACAGGCCCTGGTTACACGAAAAAAGCAACTGTAATTTACACATTATTTGTGTAAAAGGCTGTGGTCTGAAGCCAAATTTAAACTTACAAAAAACATATTTTGTACTCATTAACAGCACTTTTTTGCTCTCAACATAAATTGTTTATTTTTTCACATGTTTAATGCCTTTTTACATTTAAAAAGACTTGCTTTAACAAAATTTACTAATAACAAAACGAAATGTGAAAAGAAAGATTTTAGATATGGACGTTTTGTTGATGTTATAAATCTATTGTTTTGCAACAAGTACATAGGGAAATGTGAAAAAGATCAAAAATCGTAAGTTAGCTTTCTTACGTAAAGCTACTTTTGTTACAATTCACGTAATAATCAATGAGATTATTTATTTTGTAAAATGGAAAACTGTAAGATGAATGTGTTCCCATAAACTTAAATTTAACTCAGATAATGACACCAACATCTATGAATTTGGTAGACAATTAAAGTCAATTTTACTTGATTAAATATAATGTTATGCTCAAATTTGATATTTAATATAAAAAATGATAATTACTGTACAGTCTCTTTTGAAATGTTTAATAAGAATCTTTTAAATACACACAGAGAAAATATATAAGGCTTTTAACGCTACACACTACAGGCAATAACGATATGATTACTTAGTGTCATTAAAAAGAACTGGCTGTTTTTTTAAGACCAGACCAAATTGGTTTGACATGTTACATGGAATACAGATTTCAAAGTAGACATATTCGGGAAGATTGTACTAGATTTCAATAAATTTCTACAATTAAGGTTTTTTTTTACCCAAACATGAGCATAGTATATCTTGATTGTTCAAAAATATATGAAAATAATAAACATTATATAAGCTGAACAAATCTTTAATCATATAACATATTGGACACTTATTGAACATCATAAACCGCGGGTATCTTATAAGTTTGGAATTTATTGTGTGTGTGTTTTTTTTTTTTTTTTTTTTTTTTGTGTTTCTTTGTGTTTTTTTTGGTTTTTGGTTTTGTTTTGTTTTTGTTTTTGTGTTTCTTCAGATTTAGATATCTGAGCAATTTAACTTGAACGCTAAAGTAATATCCTTTACATATTGTTTAAGAACTATCCTTTATATGTTATTATATAATGGTAAGAACTATCCTTTACATTGTATTTTAGAATTATCCTTAAAATTTTATTTTTGAAAAATAAGAACAATTCATTACATTTTTTTTAGAATTGCCAATAAGAATTAAGATTTCAGCTTGTACTTTTCCAATGACCAATGAAAATTCTTCTTATATTCAGTTTTTCTCTGTATATTTTACAGGAAGTCAGACTGATTTTAGACTGCCTTCGGTCGGAAAAATATTTATGCACCAGGCTTTGACTTCATAGAAACGTTATTATAGTAAAAAAGGTCATTGCTTTTATAATGCTATGACTCCCCGAAAGTTCCTGTATCCGATTAATTCATAAAAAATAAATTTTTCTTTTTTTCCCTAGTCGTGGGGTTTAAATTTTTATAAAAAAAATAAAAAACCATTTGTAAAATGTCAAAAAAAAATGGCTTGTTACTGAAGAAAACGTGATTTTCTTTGAAATGGTTATGAAATGGTTATATATTTTTATCTAAAAGTGTACCAAATAAATATGAACGTGCATTTGAAGCTCTTAGAAATGAGATTTACAAATATTCTAGAACAACGTTTATTTTACAAATACATCAAAAACGCATGTAATTTATCACTATAAAGCAAACTAATTCGTTGGATGTGTGTTATATGATTACAATTAAGAAAGTGTAACATTTACTTACGAAAGACCGATGGTGACTTCCCACTTCAGACTTCACATTTTATACCTTTAGTAAAGTATATCAGAAATGTGAAGACTGAAGTTTTTGAAGCATGAATTTTGAAGCGTGAGGTGTGAAGTTTGAAGCTTCAAATTTCAGAGTTCAGTTTTCAAACTTCACGCTTCAAACTTCACATTTCACGCTCCAAACTTCACGCTTCAAACTTTGCATAAGGTATAAAATATGAAGTCTGAAGTGGGAAGTCATCACCCGTCTTTCGTATTTACTCGAATATCTACATAAATTGAAACTGTCTATATGCTTTTACAAAATATGAATTTAATTAACAAAGCAAAATAATTAATTGAATGCATGTTATATGATTACACTTAAGTGTAATATTATGTTATCCTTTACATCTTTATCTTTATGTCCGTATACTTTTACAAAGAATAAATTTGATTAAGTCCAGCCGCTAAAAATATATGTACTAAGTACTTATTTGTGATGCCCATCAGACCATAAAATGTAATTGAAACATTTTTCGTCTGAAGCCTGAATAAAGTTTCCACATCATTAGGTTATGGAGGAGAATAACCTCAACATCGAGAATAATTTTCATCTCTAATAAGACATTTATAAGACTTTCCGATGACCATTTACTCTTAATTAATTAGTCTGAATATGATATTCAATTTCAATATTTGGAAATGAAGAGGTTATGCTTATTATGCTTACAAAGAAATTCATTCTTATACCCAAACTGACATGGAGTGGATAATGGTGTAAAGTCTACAATTCTAATAATCAATCTACGGAGTTTTCAGTATAGGTTAATGTTTAATAGTACATATTTACAAAATTAAATTGGTCAGGCCCGGCGCAGCACTAATATTTCTTAAGAAGTTAAACAATTACGTAATAATCAGTCACATGACGGTATTTTGACATAAAGCTACAATGTTTAGTAAATCAATTAAAACATAACCCTTCAATTATATTATTCTGAAATTATTCCATATCTCATTAAAAATGATCATTTTCTATTGCAGTGTTTGTGATAAAGTTGAATTTATTAATATCAATTATCTGAAGTTATAATGTTATCATGCAGTCATTAAATTTATGATAAGTATTTCGAATAAGACAAAAATGTTTAAAAAACAAATATAATCTAATAGCTGTCACAATATAAGTCCTCATTTTCTATTTTTCTAATATCGGTCAAGATATTTTATGTAACATTTAATTACATTCAAACAGAAAAAACAGTATACACTTATGAATAAAAAAAACTTACATGTTATCTGTTTGACCCTTTTGAAATCCATCAATTCCCTAATATATATAAACAATTTTGTCAATTTAAAACTGTTTTATTTATTGGTTAAACAACACTAACTGGTGAAGTACATTCGTGATTTAGTGATTTTTAAAAAAAAAAACAAAAAAAAAAAAAAAAAAAACAAAAAAAAAAAACTATACATTGCATTATTGACAATTACATGTAGTATCTAAATTAGATTCAAATGAACTAAAATACCATATTATTTTAAATAAAAAACGTGTATTATAATTACCGACAATTCTACACAATATTTTTGTTATCCTGCTTATTGAAGCTGCACGCCTCGAGGTGAGCCAAAATATTTCAAGAAAATCAATATTGAGAAAAATGTACCAAAATTTTAAGATCCAAGTTATATTTTTGTGCGGTTTAAGACTGTATTTGCAGTATTTTAATACCATATTTCTACCGCGTTACTAATGCCGTAAGGGCTTTGTTTTGCATATGTTGTCGACTTTTTGGTAATTGTCTTGGATTGTAAGTGCCAATCGCAACATGTAAATTACTTTCTTTGTTCACCTCATAATATTTTACTTTTAAATTCATTTCCAAACTTTTCATGAAAATTAACATGAATCTGGAGGCGTGCTGCTTTTATGAAGTTTAAAAATGGATAAGTGTGGTCTAAACAAGATTCTCAAACAAAGCTATCACAATATTTGAATAAATTGTTATCTAAAATAATAGCTTTTTTCATTCGCAAAGCAAACCAATAACTCTATAACAACTGCAAAATTAAGGCAACCGTTCTTTGAACAGCAAAACTTTTTGTCATTGTTGACTTTCGTCTTTCGAGTCTGGTTTTTAATGAGCGTTGTATACTTTTAAACTGGACTACACGTCTTAAGAAGAGATTATACAAAAGCATGACTTGAGAAACAATTAAATAGATATTTAAAAAAACAACGAGTAACAACCTATTAAAAGTAATTTCTATATATTTGCCGCTCAAACGACGCCGCCTGAACTAAATGTAAGGTGATTTTAATTGAAGCGGCATCATGTTATTATCTTTCAGGACACACAAACACATGTACATGTAAATGATCAAAAAAATGCTGAAACATGTATAAAACATGACTGTTAGGGACTAATGACGCCGTTAATATAAATATAACAATTTGGCATTATTACCCCTCAACGAAGCTTTGTCTTTGTCTTTTCAAGTTGACATGTATGCATATCATATTGTAACAGTGTGTTATGTCTTCAAAGGATATTAAATTTTCGCCCAACCGTGCATCTAGAGATAGACTGTCCTAAAAAAACTAACTTGTACTTATTTGTGCGTTGTTGATCAAACCAAATACTTTATATCTCTACTCATATCTCAACACGGTTAATAAACTTTTCCATAAATAATCAGGAACCAAACTTCGCTATGAATGATACGGAATTTGGTTTTTACTTGCTTCCAATCATGGATTATGATCACATATCAAAAGCAGAATGAAAATGAGAAAAACAAAGTTATCTACATAGAACATTTAAAATTGAAAATGTTGTTGGCTCGGTTTGATTGAGACTGTTTATAAACGGTAAAAGAATGCAAGAGCTCGCTTTACCGGCTTATTCAACATATAGACATGAAAATCGCGGAATGTTGTATTAAGAAGCATCCGCAGATGTGGTTATACGGCGGCTATTATGAATCCTTAAATATGGCACGTACCTGACATTCCGTGAAAGCGTCATATGGTCCCCAAGGTGAAAAATGCTTGTACCCTAAACGTGAAAACAATAGCGGCACAAAGATAGATTGAGAAAGGAATTCAAAAGTATCCGTGAACGAAGCCTACATATCATAGATTACACGTCAAAAGAGAAATTTAAAATGCAAACAACGTATCCTAAGGGAGTTTGGTTTAACTTTGAAATTACCTTTTTAAATTAATCATATCAAATCTGTTCTTGTATAATATCAACTAAGGTGAACAATAGTTGTTTTTTAAGCAGTGTCACAAAACCATATCATTCAACTATTGCCTTCTTAACTAACTATTATCAAATGTTTGTCTCCACAGACATCACTGGACAAAATGTTATCGCAAATACTTTAAGGTAATAAAGTTTGAAAATCATTTAGGAACATAATGATATAATTAGTTTAATAAGTATCATTAGACGGAGACATTTGCAGGAAATCAATGAAGGACTGTATTGTTGCTAAGAGAAGATGTGCCTTCAAACAATAAGTGTAATTAATCAGTCTGTACTTTTCTTATTAAGACATATTATCAAATGTCAATTTGTAAATATCTACATCATCTTATATAATAAGACTATTTAAAGTAGTTATACAATTTTTAACAAAGAAAGTTTATCATGTTATGGTTTAAATTTATCCAATCCTTTACAATTAATTATTCCATAACTATTCTGAAGTATTAAAAGAATATTAAAAAAAACGTTCTGCGCCAGTTAGCATTGATGGCTTTTATTCAACTTAAGAATATTAAATGGCGGGTAGATATTCTCTTTAACAGTAAGTAAACAAATAAATGAGAACTAAAATTATAGGCACATGTTAGAAAAAATCTTTAGGCACCTTTAATACTCAAGATCTGATGGTTAAGAAGTAAGCAATTTAAAGAGTTGAAGCGAATTTTTGGGGGTATTTTAGTTTTATTGGGTTTTATTAAAATAAAAAAATATAGGACACATAAAGGATTTCGAATTCAAATGAAAATAAAGTGGGTTTATGGGACAAACCGCCAGTTGGTCAGGACTATAATTTATGTAAGTTTTTTGGTTGGCATGAACTGAAATATACAATCAAATGCAGTAGTTAAATGAAGATGGAACAATCTGTAATTTAATTAAAGAAACTTGCGCATAGAAAAGATTTTTCTCCTTAAATGATGTTAACAACGAGAACGAAAATACCGAATAGAATGAATGCTCCCAGAACCAGCACATTTGTCAATGTATTCAAATAAAAATTTGTAAAAGAAAAAATGTAAAAGTCTCATTTTTACAATTTTTACACCAGTGACCCGCAGTACTCCCAAACTTCACCCAGATATGAAATACATCAGCCAATGAGTAAAGGCTATTAATTATAATCGAAAGTGTAATTAGCATTATAGAGTATTTAAAAAAGGAGATAATAAAAAAATCAAGAAAGGTAGTATTATGGATCTTAGACGGAACACATCCTGTTTCTGGTGTTTCTGTTAATGTGTGATGTGTTAATGAAATAATTTAAATACATTTTAAGTTATTTCCCAGACAAACATAATAAGGTATCATAAAGGTAGATAATTAAAAAACCAAGTTATGTACAGTTATTGCTCTTTAACACTATACCTCCACTTACTAGTTTCTATAACCGAGTGAAGTTTCAATAAAATATTATTATTGACAGTTATGAAGTTTTCTCATATCAAATAGAGGATATTTGTTTAGTTCAGTGTAAGATCGGAATATATTTCACCGAGTGATTACCAAAAGGTATATTTCACGAGTGGCACAGCCACGAGTGAAATATGAACTTTTGGTGTTCACAAGGTGAAATATATTTCGATCTTACACTAAACTAAACAAATTTTCTTTTTATTACATGCAAAGAAACGTTTTAAAAAGACATTAAACCTAAATTAATAAATACTGAATGAAAAGCGCGCCAAATAATAATATAACGTGACGTCATTTACGACGTCACGTCATTAAGTTGGTACCCAGTACTGAACACGCTGGAATTTCACTGAAACAACGAAAGGGGCTTAAATTCAAAACAGTGAAATTATCAAAGTGGTAATTTCACTGTTTCAAACAGTGAAATTACCAGTTTTATATCACTGATATATTTCTATAAACCACCGAAAAGCATGTAATAAAAAAGTGTTATAAAGGGACTCGTAATTAATACAGTAAGCAAGGAGAATTATAGCTTTTGCACCCTGCACTTCTACATGCCAATCACTATCACTGTATGCAATTTTAATCAAATGTCTACAATAGTTTTAAAGATTTGAATGAAATATCTTTAAAGTTTAGAAGTTATTCTCAGGACAACCATCATTTATCATTTTATTTTTAAGCATCATAAAGGGAGAACATACTCGTATCAAGCAAAGCAGAATGATTGCTCTTTGACATTGCACTTTCAGAAACCGGTATATATTACTGTTTATTATATGATCTAAATATAGCTGCAATCTCATTGGTCCAAACAGTAGTCAACAGAACTTTTTTATAAAATCATATTTACTGGGTGTAGTATCATATTCACTGGCTGAATTGGATTTTCCAAGTCTTAAAATAGATTGAGACTCATATTCAATGATCATACGCCGTAGACTGTTAATTACGCGTGTTAATTAAAAAATAATTGTTGCTTTTTTTTCTTTATGGCATATTTCTCAATTAAAATATCAATACTTTACTATCATACTTAAGGGTTACACCGCAATAATGAGTCAAAACTTGAATTATTTTTGTATGCGCAGCGTTCGCGTAGTCGTTGCACGCCTAACACGTGCGTCTTTCTTCCCGCGCTTCAACGAGGCAAAATTTGTACATGTATAATTATAAGGTTGCACTTTTGTGATTTTTTTAATTTCTTAGCCTATTCATATAATAAAACAATTATTGACTAGTAAACCATTGAATATGATGTGATATTCACCAGCAGAAAGTCATATTAACCTCGGCTATCGCCTCGGTCAATATGTCATCTGCCGGTGAATATCACATCATATTAAATGGCTCACTAGTCAATAATTGTATAATGAAGTTTTAATAATTTTTTCAAATATTTTTCAAGTTTTTCTACGGCAAGAATTGTTAATTATTATAATAATATAATAATGTAACAATGTTTCTTTATAAAAATAATTCAGGCTGAAGTTTAAATCGATTTACTGGTCATCATAGACTTTACATATTTTGACAAGTGTGCCGTTGAATATGATGTGATATTTGCCGGCAGATGACATATTGACCGAGGCGATAGCCGAGGTCAGTATGACTTTCTGCCGATGAATATCACATCTTATTATATGATCTAAATATAGCTGCAATCTCATTGGTTTAAACAGTAGTCAACAGAACTTTTTTATAAAATCATATTTACTGGGTGTAGTATCATATTCACTGGCTGAATTGGATTTTCCCAGTCTAAAAATAGATTGAGACTCATATTCAATGATCATACATCGTAGACTGTTAATTACGCGTGTTAATTAAAAAATAATTGTTGCTTTTTGTTCTTTATGGCATATTTCTCGATAAAAACATCAATACTTTACTATTATACTAAAAGGTTACATCGCAAAAATGAGTATAAACTTGAATTATTTCTGTATGCGCAGCGTTCGCGTAGTCGTTGCACGCCTTACAAGTGCGTCTTGTTTCCCGCGCTTCAACGCGGCAAAATTTGTACATGTATAATTATAAGGTTGTACTTTTGTGATTTTTTTTTTAATTTCTTAGCCTATTCATATAATAAAACAATTATTGACTAGTGAACCATTGAATATGATGTGATATTCACCGGCAGAAAGTCATATTGACCTCGGCTATCGCCACGGTCAATATGTCATCTGCCGGTGAATATCACATCATATTCAATGGCTCACTAGTCAATAATTGTATAATATTCAATAGCACACTAGTCAATACTATTTTTATTATATGAATAGGCGAAGATTTGAAAAAAAATCACAAGAAAGTACAAACTTATACATGTACAATTTTTGCCCGATTCGTTGAAACGCGGGGGGGGGGGGAACGCACGTGTCAGGAGTGCAAGGACTACGCAAACCCTGCGCATACAAAAGTTATTCAAGATTATACTCGTCATTGCGGTGTGGCCTTTAAGGATAATAGTAAAGAAATGATAATTTAATCGAAAAATATGTTATAAAGAACAAAACGCAACAATTATCTTTTAATGTGCGCGCGTAAGTTACAGTCTACGGTGTATAGTCATTAAATATGAGTCTCACTCGGAAAATCCAATTCAGCCAGTAAATATGATACTTCGCCGAGTGAATATGGTTTTGTAAAAGTTCTGTCGACTTATGTTTGGACCAATGAGATTCAGCTATATTTAGATCATATAATAACATCAATTATATTTTAAGTGCACAAATAACCAAACATATCAAAACCATACAGATAATGCGTTTCCCTCTATGTTTGATAAGATCTCGGATTGCATGCGTTCCGGACCACAGTTCGCAACATTGCCTTGTACTGTCACGTGTCTCTTTTCAGAGCAGACAATATTTAAACAGTGGCGGATTCAGGCCCGGGCTTCGGGGCTGCAGCCATATCCCCAGGTCGGCCCAAAGATACGCTAAACAGCTGGCATGGAATGTATTTTTGTCAGTTTCAAACTTTATTGGCTGCAGTGTACTCGCTTACTGTCATCCAGTTGTTAATCTCCTGCCTGGGGGCTTGGCAGAGATCTTTATCTATCAACATGCTTGAATGACTTGAATGTTAAAAATGCATAATTGATTGGGTTTTTTTTCCAGGTCTAATGAAATTAATAGTCGTAGATAGTGGCAAATAGGTGTGTTACATAGTACACTATATTTTACTATCTTTGTTTTTTCATTTTCTTGTCGAAACCCTTTAATTAAAAAATTGTAAATTGTGATTTGTAAATTAAAAATGTGGCGAGTTTTATAAAGATAATATTTATTAAAGGAATCGCATTTTAACAATTACATTTTTATTAAAATGAATAATTGGTTATTTGCTTTGAATAATTTTTATGGCAGTAATTTATCTAAAAGAAATACTGACCTCTTTGATATCTAAAATGGATTCATTGATTTAAAAATTCTTATTGAAAATTAGTGTTTGAAATATTATTATTATTATTGTAAAATAGAAAGGCAGTATTTTAATTACACTTTACTTTGGAAATTTGCCTAGCTATTACATGTATTCAGATGAGTTAATTGATCGAGTGTTTGAAACTAGTTTTAGACAGTCGCGCATTCATTAGTTAGTATGCTGTTATTTTGTAAATGCTTACTACTAAACACCAGGGGAATTCTATTTTAAAGACCCTGCAAACACTAGCCTATACAAAATACAACAGCACAAGATAGTCAAGGAAACTACACCATTTTCAACCTAATATTTTAAAAATTTCTCTGTCTACGGGAGGGGACACCCCTCCCAGGCCCACTCCATACAGATTCATTTTTCTTAATTCCAGTCTTTATTAAATATTTACAAAACAGTAGTTTACACATACATTACCACTTATAAAGATGAGCTATAAAAGACTTCAGTTAAAATTTTGTCATATGAAAAGGATGCTGGCCAAATCTCCAAACATGAGCACTGTTTTTCTTTTGTTTTTGTCAAAATCTTCTATCCATATTTCAGCCCCCACCCGAAAACCCTGTTTTGTAACCACTCCAGTTAAATTTGAACATTCCGTTATCTTTCAACTAAATAATGTATTCATACTTCATTTTACTCTCATTCGTATACGTACATTTTTATAAATATATACAAATATTCACATAAAACATGTATACGACCATTAATATTTTTCAAAATTTCAAGAGTCATAAAATCAGTCAAGACACTAGAATCGAATAGAGTACAATTGCAATGTATATAAACAGAATAATAAAGTTAGGTAACCATCGCTAATCGAAAATTTAAAACTTCAAAAGATTAATTAAAAAATTGAAAACTGTAACGGAGCCCTAACGCGCGTATAAGAAAAAAAAATTAAAAGATCGTTTATCATCCAAGAAAAGATCTTGCATAAACTGATTAGCAGTGATTACCTAAACTTAGGTAAAAATACATTATGTTTAAGGCAAGCACAATGTCATCATTTACAAAGAAATAGAAAATAGAATATTAAAACAGGTGTTGGCACAAGAACGTATCATTTCAGTTTTAGTGAAACATAAATATTCATTGCTCATTTTTAGACATTCTTAAAAATGCATTATCTATAGTTTTAGCTTTATCAAATATAGATTGTAGAAAGTCATCGTACATATAGCAATCAAGAATGACATTACTTTCGTCTTAAATACTGTCACTAAACAGGCATTTTTGTTCCACTACATCTTAGCCTTCGTAACGCCCATATAATGTTCTTGAAGAGAGATTTTAAAATATTAGTAAGACGGTAGTTTTTCTGTTATTTTCTGGAGACATATTTCTTTGAACTTTGGATTTAATGGACAAGAACTTCTTTTTTAAATCTTTTGTAGACGTTATTTTGTAATTTACATTGATTTTCTAATTCTATTCTACGTTTCTTCTCAATATCCAACATTTGTTTAACTGCGTCAAGATTTTTCTGCAATTCCAAATTTTGTAATTCTGTTTCCTCCAAAAGTTGAGACTTTTCTTTGTATAGGTCTTTAATACTCACAATTTTTTCTTGCTGTTCTGCCTTGCTAATTTCATCGGTTCCTTTAAAAAATACATGACATGGTTTGAATTTATGTTAAGTAAGATTTTTCAACGTGTTTTAAAAAACAGGATTTTCTTCACAAACTAAAATAAAGTTATAAGTGCGATATCAACACAAACATTATTTATCAGGAAGCAAATGTATAAACGTTATGTCATAACTTAAGAAATTTTCTTGTGAAAAGTCTATTTTTGTAAGCACAATTATTTATGCAATAAGGTTGTTTTTATTATCACGTTGCACTGCAAATTGTTATGTTTTTATCTTTCTTTGTTAATTGACATGTATTCATTTATATTTTTTTGTATCATCTATTTTTAATATCAAAGTGGTTAAGCTGAATAGATGGTATTATCTTGGTAGAAGAAATAATGGTTTAATTATTATTATCTTCACAGTAAAGTTTGGAATGATACCTGTTAAATTGTACTCTTGGTCGTCAATACATATCCAATCAATGCTTAAAGCAGTGAGTTCTTCGAATTGTAGATTTTCTTTCAACATGTTTTGAAAAACATCGGCGTATGTTTTGGGAATCAACAATGTAACGCATAAACTCGCGACAAGTTCTACGCCGATGATTATTACATTTTCATGCGGAACGCCCAGAATGTTTGCAACCCTGTCGCGGAGAGTTCTCTGGTCATTTTTTCTAAATGATTTCCTCCTTTCAGATGAAATTTGACAGGCTTGCATCCAGACTCTTCTAACTCTGCTGAAAGAGAAATAGTCTACTGAATTTTAAATTGTTTCATATCAAGCTTCTATTTTATGCTAAGAGGACTATATGGATATGCAGCATTAATGTCCATTAAAATCACCTCCCTTGTGCTCTTTTCGACTTTGCCCATTTTTTGTCTTTACTTTCATATGTTTAACACTGGTGTCTAGGCGTTTTATCGTCGGTTCTAATACAGGAGGGATTTTTTACTACAGATTAAAGGCGTTTGGGTTGAAGAGCGCCCTTATGAAATACGGTTCAAACTGGAAGAAGAGTTACACTGTAACAGTAAATAAAGCTGTTTTCATTTCTGATGTTAAGGTAAGAAATGGAATGAAACAGGAAATTTAACATGAACGTGTACGTTCGTATTTTTGTCAAATGAAAATACCGAACACAAAAAATATTCTATGGAAATTTTATTTTATCCAGTCTCGTACTTTTTTTCGTAGAATCTTTCGTATATATCAGTGTAATATTTTTTGCGACAATGAACTTGTGTTATTTTTGTGGCTACGATTATTACTTGTTTATACACTCTTCCAAATAAGCGATCGTGAGCTATTCAGAGTTATCTTCGCTTACCGGATGTGACGTAGATTGAGGACTTGATACCAAAACTAATTCAAAACAGAAAAACGTTAAATTATTCAATTTTAAACAAGGTAACATTATTTTTTTCGTACATTTTAAAAACTTTATCATTGTTTTAACTTCAAACAACCCAGTAACGGTGTTTTTGTCGTTTTTGCAAGGATTCGTAAGGCGAAAATAACAGTTTTTTTTTTACTGACCCTCGTTTCGGATACGCAATAAATTCGGACAAAAATCATTACGAGTATTACGTACAATTGCTGTGTGTATTCTTTTAATTACAGCTTAATACATCATTAACAATGTTCATTCAATGTACTGTATTGTTTAATTCAGACAGATCTGTTGTTTTTTACGG